>NC_088980.1:20157288-20457288 GCF_963932015.1 Anas acuta | reverse complement strand
TTTTTCCCCCTGGTACAGGGAGGCCTTTGACACAGACTTAAAGTATTGCAAAGGAATGGAAGAATAGCATTAAAAGCAGCCCAAGATTCCTAGCATAACTGCCAATTAAATGGTAGGCCTTAGAAATTCCTTAAAGGCAGCCATCAACAGAGCTGAGGACTGCATGCTACACTGCTTATCTCTATTGCAATAGGGCAGTATCTAGACTATTTTTATTTTTTTTGGATGTGTCCATATTGTAGTTACTACTAGATAGACATACATTTTCAGACAGAAATATCTTATTATTTAGCTATGTTCACCTAATTCATCTCTTATACCATAATAAAGGCATCTAACACTCTTTTCATCAACAAAAAGTCATTTGTATAGAGACTTCTAATATCTCAATACTACTGGAAAAAATCCATTTATATAACAATGCAATATATATGAAATACATATAATGGATGAGATGCCGGAGTTTCTTTCACTGTTATTATCTGTTTGGGAAGCTCTGTAATAGTATTTCTGAAGATCATAGTATCTCTGTTTTACAGGTTATAGCAATATAAGGATGCTACATCAGTCATACCTCTGATTCTCACTCTACTTATCAAATCAACCTTTGGATAACTTCCAGCTGAGCAATGGCAGTGGATAATCCATTATCCTCTTTGCTAGTTCTTTTGTTTTCTGAACAAAGGATTTAATTCAAATTATTAATCTGATTCCAAAATGTAACAGTTAGCATCTTGAAAGTGTTTCTTTTTTTTTTTTTTTTCCCCATGCTTGAATGGAATAAATGAGCCTTTTCTACTTGATCTAGGGGGAGATGGCAAGGTGGAGAGAGTGAGATGAATAAAGACCTGATTTAAGTCAGAAAAATGCTATAGGGAGTGATAAAGTTATGAGAACCTAAATAAATAAATAAATAATAAAAGCAGGGAAGCTGACTACTGCTTGAGGAAGGTGGGAGAAATGTTTTAATTATCCTGCTCTTTGTGTAAACATAATGGTGGTGGGGGTATTGAAGACACTCTCATCTCAGTGCATGACCTGCACCTTGACAGACAACAGGTCACCCAGGATCTGAAGCGTGGGAACAGCACCATCTATTGCACGGCTGCCCTTACCATCGCAGAGTCGAACCTTACAGCTTCCCCTGCATGGCCTTCACAAAAGCTCTGTAAGGCAGGGTGTTTCCTTAATTTTACTTTTTTTATATTTATTTATTTAGTTAGTTAGTTAGTTGGATGGGGGTGGAGAGTGGATAATGGTTTGATAGTGCCTTGCAAAATATATGTGCTGAAGCAAAAACTGAGCCTGGTTCTCTTGAATGTCAAGTTTGTGCTGGGTCTCTGTTACTCTCCTACTTAAAAGTCACACCTGCTCAAGAACCTTGATAAATCAGTTTAATGAAAACACTTGCAGTTCTTTCTCCACTAATCTTAGGGAACATATTTACCCTCACCTTTCCATGTATGAACCATTATACCTTTCAATTACAATTGTATTATATTTTGAACCCTTTAGAAAAACTGAATGTTTATATTAAGAAAAACAGAGTTGCAGGTAGAAGGTAAGACAAAGGTGTGTGTGTTTGTGTATATACATGTGTATATATATGTGTGTGTATGTATATATACACACACTGATGTAGAAAGTAAGACAAACAACATATATGTTAATACCTTTTTATTCAAGCTTTAAAGTTTGGAAGATAACTCATTTTGAAAAGATTTTTTTTTCTAATTTTGTTGCAGATTCACCACGTTGCAAGTACGGTTTAGCAGTTGGAAAAAGAAGCATGTTAGAGTAGTCTCATCTTTGAAAGTCAATATCCGTCCACAAACCACAGTGATCAGAGTATATGAAATACAAATATATGAAATACAAATTTCATATCCATGACTACATTTGTATAGAGGCTTTTAATTATTCTTTTCTTTCTTTCAAGTGCCCCCTGAAGCAGGAGTTGGATTTAAGGAGTTAGTACAGACAGATAATGAACTCCATAATAGAGGATCAATCACTGGAGAAGCAAACCAGACAGAAATAATCCTTCTGTAGGCATTTGGTAAAATTAGACTATATTTACTGAATTGGAGAAAACCTACAAAAGAAAACTGTGTGGGGCAGAATTAAGAGAAAAAGTTATAAGCATGTAAGAGATGTATCTGCACATAACCATGGCAAGAACTTGGTTTAGACTCTTGCCAAGAACTGGTAGTATTTCACAATGGCTACCTAATAACATTTTCTTTTTTTTAAGTGGTAATGTAATGACCCTTTGGAAGATCACACATTCGTGTGCTAAACAAAACTTGCACCAAGTTCAAATCAGAATTAACTCACAACTTGTGACCAGGGAAGCATGTTAGTACATTTTCTAGAAGGCAAAAAGATTATGTATGCATAACCCCCTGTTTTTTTCTTAATCAAATTTGTAAAAATTTCCAAGTCATTCTAATGGTGGATAATAATTATATTTTTTCATCTGATTGTTGTCCAACAGAAGTAAAAGTAGTGTAACAAGTTATAGTTAGCTCACTTATTTTCATGACAACATAAATGATATATCCAGCCTTTAAAAATATCATCATATCATCAATGAAATAGCCATTTTCTAATTGTTCTCTGTGTAGCCATCCCCCACCTGCTGAAAAACTGCAGGTATATATGCAACTCATGCAGGACAGTGTTCTGGAGAAAGATGTAAGTGCAACAATAAACTTTCATAATATCCTAGAGCCTCAAATAGTTTGAAAAGACCATAATTTTCTTGACTGTTCAAGTAAATGTTTTAGTTCACACTGGCTGAAGACCTTGATTTTATACATGCTGACCCAGTTGTCTAACTTGAATAAATTACCTTTGCAAATTGAAACCACAATGCTATGTGACTGGCACTGGCCAGGAACCTCTCCCTGTGATCCTGGAGGTTTAATTCTTATTCAAACTAATCTAACTGACCTTACAAGGAATGTAGATAAATGGAGAATGTAAGACTTTCCCTATATGTTTCAATGACTGAAAGAAACACTATTAGCTTTATGAACTTGTATGAATAATAGAGTTGAACAAAATACTGAATGGGGAAAAATATTCTGTTTTTCTTTCCTAAGAGAAGGAAAGAAAAAATAATAATAATAAAAAAATCACCACCAACAACAAAAAGATGTATCCAAAACTTGAAAAATATTTTTTTTTAGAAATGTGCTAGTATGCTTTGAAAAACATTTCAGAGCTACTCTACTGTCAAACTTCTAAAAACAATTCACTTCAAAGACTTACAATCTCTTTATCGTTCAAGTATGTTTGACATGGACATATTTGCGCAGTCTACAGTTTATAACTTTTTTTGCTTCAAAGCACCATTCTTCATAAGAAAAAAAAAAAGGAAATAGATAAGGGAAGATACAAAGAAAATATAAAGGAGGAAAGAAATGAATGATGGTTTATAAAGGAGAGATTTTTTTTTCAGACCTGACTTTGACTTGTGACGTTGATTTACCTGCCACTTTGAGGTATATTCCATTGCATGTGGAAATTTACACCTGCCAAAATAACAAATGAGATTAAGGTAAAATCCTCAAACTGTATGCAAAGTTAGTAGATTTATAGACTTCTTATGTTACTACAAAAATGAACATTCCTTCTTCATAAAGGAATTGTTTCTTTTGCATTATTTGCTTACCTCATATTATGAAATAGATGCTAGTTGCCAACACAATAACATGGGTTGAGGAGAAACTCTAAATAAGTTAAGATTTTTGAGTTATGTTTGTCATTCTTTTCATGTGTGCTTTGTCCTTAAAAAGTCATTAAGTGATTCCAAATTTAATAAAATTCAACTTCTTTTTCTTTTGTTTGCTGGTAGTTTAAGGTGCATTTTTCTGTTCTCATTTTAAAAACCTATCTGTACCTGGAGATTTTGTTTTCTGTATGCAGTGTTAATTGTGAACTAGTAGCTGGACAACTTAGATCTGACTTAATTGTGAAGTATAACACTGTGACTGTCATAATCTCAGAAAAAAACATATATTTACAGATATAAATCTGTATGTTTTTGCTACATACTTGTTTTGGACATCTAAGCTGAGTAACAGTCATATTGGCAATCTCTTTGAAGTTTTATTTCTTCAGCATTATGTCAATAAAATATATACAACAAACTGAAATTTTAACAAAGGATTAAAAAAAAAAAAGAGAGAAATTAACTTTGTTCCTGAAAAATGAGAACTCATATGAGACTGAGATCACTTAGAGGCATTGTACAAATGCTATTGTAAAATAGCTTTTTTTTTTTTTTTTTTTTTTATCTGATCGCATGAAATAAGGTTGTTCAAAATTCATGTTGGGAGAAATAAGTTGACAGAGAAGTCTGCCAAACATTTGTTTTCTGAATCAAGCTCAGGATCACGCTTAGACAGCAGCAACTTTTGTGCATGAATGGGTACTTTGATTTGGATATCTGACAGCATAACAAGAATAAAGAAGCATACCACAATATGGGGTTTCCTGAAGATGTCAGTTGTTCATCTTTGTCAGCAATAAGTGTGGTTTACGTTCCCTCAGAGCTTTACTTTAAAATCTGATTCTTGGAGGTAATATCCAGACACAATTTAGCATGGAACTCAGTTCATGTTCTGAGATTCCCAAACTTGTCCTAGGCTTTCAGACACCTGAAGGTTTTGTCAGCAACACCAATTTGGATTGTGACTTGACCCCAGTGACTTGGCTGCTGTGAGGCAGACCTGCCAGGTCTGCCATCTTCTGTTTTTATGGCTGTCTTGTTTGGGAGAAGCTTTTTAGTTTATATCTATTTTGATGCAGCTGCTTAAGCCAGAATTTTTCCTTCTTGTTTCAGATCTCTTTTCCTACTCTTGTTATCTTGTAAGACTGCACTAAGATAGCTTTTAATCGGTTATGGAAGTGGTAACTTAGTTTTCTCTTCCACTGTTCTCTATATTGCATAAGTAAATGCAGCAATGTTTGACATTTCTTGGCTCATCTCTGGGATTAAGTGTTGCTCAATTAACATTAATTGAAGAGCCTTTCTGCAAGTGTTAGTGTTTTCAATACAGTTACATGAGACATATTAGCTGTAAATGCGTATTATTAAACTCCTTAATATCTAGGTCCATTCTAAAGTCTTCATAGGGACCATATGTGACCTAACACATCTATTACTCATATATTACACTTAACAAAAGATTTTTATCCAGAACCACCTTGTCCTCCATCTTTTGACAATACTAGATGCTTGCAATACCAATAAACAAAACAATACAAATAAGTTCATTCTGAGGTAAACATGTTAAGCATGTTGAATTGTTGCACTTGAGTTTAAAAGAGGATGTAATCATCTCTTTCCACCGTCTAGACATTGGAAAGAGTTGTCAAGGCTACAGCTACAGCTTACCAAGAATCTGCTTTTGCTCCATGAGGAGAACTAAATCTTTGAAATCAAAGCATCATGAAAAATATTAGCTGGCATGGATTTCTGACATGAAAAATCAAGTGCTGCCCTTCACTGAACTGTTGCTCACTATTTCTCCCATTAAGCACACTGCCAGACCCGATGGTGTATGTGGAAGCTGCAAAGAATCACATCTGAATGTTTATATAGGGGCTAAACTATTCTAGGGAAGGTCAGACCAGCATGAGGGGGTAAATCACAGGGAAACCTCACTGTGGAGAGGAGTGACAGCTGTCAGAAAGCAGGAGTTACTACTTGGGGCATGCCGATTGCCTGGCAGATGGGTATACTTACTTACAGTGAAATAATTCTTATGTTCCTGAGAGATAGGAACCACTACAGAAACATTTTTCAATCTGCAAATCCAAGTAGTGACTGCTTCAAAACAAGCTAAAAGGAGGCATTCATCTGCTTTAGCCTCCAATTGCTCCTGGAGAGTTTTTCTCCTTCTTGAAGACTTCCCTGGCACAGTTAGTATTGCCACAACAAGTGGAAGGAAGAAAACTTGCTAGGCTAAATTCTTCTTTAAAGATATATCCCCTCCATAAGCCTACTATCAGCATGTGTCACAGTGGCATTTTGCAAATCTGCTGTGCATTCCTACACACCAAATGTTTATTATGCATTTTAAGATGTTCTATCACAACACAGGGGGAATATGTTAAAGTGAAATCTATGACAACACAGCTTCTGAGTGTATTTATTTCTTTGTAGCCAGATCAGCTCTCTATTGAAGGTGATTTAGCCCAGTTCAATTGAACTAGTTTTAAAAAATGTCTCTGGCAAACTCCATTCTCTGCCAGGCCAGGCTGCAGCCTCTGTGATTGATTTATTGGCCATGTCCCTGCTTGCCTGCTTTGGTGTGGTCCTGTAACACCCATGCCATTGGCTTCTGAAGTGGATTTCAGGTTATTCACATGCCACTCCTATGTGAGGCTCACAATGTTCAAGTATGTGAAAGTCAGAAAGAACTCTGTTAGAACAGAAGAGGTCAAATGAACAAAATAACTGGAAATCAGACATGACCCAAGAGTAGAAAGACTGCCTCCTGCCTGAAAAATTCATCTCTTTGGAAATGAACAAATCTCTTCTAAAATATTAACTTTGGTTTTTAAATTTTCCTGTTTATTAAAACTGCATAGAGGAAAAGATACAGACCTAAGTGTGAAATCGTGGTCTTTAACTAGACTGTAACAGCTAGTGAGGTTCAGCGATTAGTTTGTTGGTGGATAAAGACCCTTCAAAACTGTTCCTTGAAAGCAGACACATTCTTATCAAGAACTTTGCAGAAGAGATTCTATCAGTGGGTAGACAAGAGTGATACAGGAGAAAACCAGAACCCTAATACATCAAAGTATTAATACAGCAAAATGCTTCACTGCTTTTCAAAAAGAGCACATGCTGTCTAATGGGACTTGTGTGCTCGTCTAAGCTACGCAAATAGCACAAAGATGTATATTAGGCCAGAACAAAAGCAGGAATTACACTTTTAATGAAAAGGTGGGTAGAAAGGAAAGAGGAAAGGTCAACATAAAGCTTGTATGTGGAGGCAGGAGGATTAGAATAGGGAACTCAAGACAGGATCTTGGGCATCAGATATGTAGCTCTATTCCAAAGAGGATCAGGAGGATGGAGAATTGAGCTGAAGAGAATAAGAGTTGAACATGTGAGGAGGGACAACCTCCTCCTTATTAAAGGATAAAGATGTCTTCCCTGTTGCATGACCCAACATAGAAGTGGCACTGGTAAAGTTGCTTTTTTTTTTGTTCTCTCACTTTAATTTCTATGTTTGTATTATTATCTCTGTTATCCTTTAGAATCTTGCAGTTCTCATATGGCTTTATCTTAGCGTGCTGACCAGCACTATACTGATATATGATCTCTGTTAAACTTGGCTCTATCACAATCTTTCAGGGAGCTTTCTGGTTCATTCTCTATTCTTGGGTCCTGTAGCTATCATTGTACTGGATATATGTCGAATGAGGGTCACAGCCACAGCCATTGCTAGAGTTAAAAGGTTGGGATGTGGGACTTGGAACTCCCAGGCCCTGTTTGGGGCTTTGCTGCCTTGTGGTTTTCAAAGTTGAGCAACATCCCTGGAGCTTCTGATCACATGCACGCAAAGGCATCGTTTGGTACAGCATTGTTGTTGCCTGTGTCAATGTTATTGTAAAGGCAGACTCATTGAAAGACTGTTGGAAGCATCTCTTGTTCAGATGATTCAACTTTATCTGGATCTTTTTGGGTTCTCATTTTGAAAGTGTGCTCCATTAAAAAACACACACAAAAATTCTCTTAAATTCATTACAGAGTTCAAAATGGAATTAAAACTGACTTGATTAAACTTTTTGTTTAGCCTCAAACATTATTACTTTTTAATGTTGTCTTTCTTGCTCGAATGTTTCTCTTTAATTTGTTTTCCCCTCAAATTGCCAGCAAACCACAGGCACTTTATCACTGCATGAGCTACTGGGACTCAGTTCCAGCTTCCACATCACAAAGTGTCTACCACACCATGAAACTGAGCTATCTCTTTACCCCCACAGGAAGCACTCCCTAACCATAGATTGAGGCATAGGCATAAGGCAGTTCATGTGGGAGGTTTGTCATACGGCTGTTCTAGAGATAAGCAGAAAGCTTCACTGAACAAAGCTGCACTAGCATTAACCACACAGCTCTTAGAGGCAAGCATATCCTAATTAATCACAATTATGCAAACTCAAGCATTTGCATATAGCACCATGCACAGAGTTACAGTGAATTTGGCAGTGATGCCTACTGGTTGTGAGTCAGCCAGGAAGGGAACCTCAGCACTTGCCCCAGGAAATCAGACAGAGGGGTGAGACTCTAGGCTCTCCCAGCTGGGAACAGGGCAAGAACAAAGGCTTAATTAAGTGCAGTTTCTCTGGGAAGTTACTGTATTCCCCTACTTAACAGGAAATCTACCTCCTTGCTTTATACTTCCCATCTAAGTTTTGCATGGTCCTTTAGTGATTCAGCTAAAACACTGTGCTCCTCCTTTGAACTGGCAGAGTCAAAGGCAGCTGCCAGCTGGGCAGCACTCTAAATTCACAGCTCTAACACCTCACTTTGACGATACAAAACCTAGTGCCTCAGCCAAATTTCCAGTAACAAAACTATTCACCTTCTTGAGCCCTAATCAGCTACCAGCAGAGCTCCAAAGGGAGGTGAATCTCAGTGGCAAACTGGCTGCAGGCCGTTAAGATCTAGGTGCAGCTTCAAGTGCGATGCTCATAGCATCAAGCTATGAACCACTTGCGCCATAAAGGCCACATGCTCAATTTTGTCCCTGTGTGGACTAATGCTGACAGCATTTATGACTAAAATTATCTAGATCTTTTTCTCTCTGCAGCTGGGAAGCTGGGTAATTTGTTAGACATTCCTCAGTTGCAGAAGAAGATATTGCTGGTTGTAGTCTATTTACTACTATGTGAGTACAATTCTCTGTAGAACAAAAGCAAATGTAAATTGACTAAACAGGAAAACTCACTTTGTTTTGTTCCTGGAAAGGAACACAGAGATATTCTCCCTGCTCTCCCAGGTGTTGCAATTACCTATTAGTTCCTTTTCCCAAATGAAACAAAGATCCTCCCCTGCCTTCTCAAATTGAAAAGCAGGTATCTATCCAGGCTAGCACTGACTGCTTACAGGAGGCTGGTTGAGGGGTGCCTCACCTGTACCTATCAGAGCAGAATAGATAACAGCACTTTAGAAAGAGAAAAGAAATGCTAAAACTCTGCTTTTTGTAATCAGAGACAGTCAGCATAGAAAACAAGTAGGTTGAAGAGACTATGACGATTTAAAAATAAAAAGAAAATCTTAAACGAATGTGTGAATGAGTGAGCACTTGTAAGTAGTATGAACAGGGAGAATCTTCCCACCCTTCTTTCCTGAATGATTGATGGGAAGACTATTCAGCCATATCCTTGAATAGCAAAAATGAAAGCGTTCATGTTGATTTCTTTGGAACTACTGCTGTTTATGTCACTGCAAGATATATCCCTAAGAGAGGTGAGATAAGGTGTAAGGAGGGTGAAGATAGAAGCACATGAGATTAATGAAAAATTATCAGAGGTGCTGTATTCCAAGTAAATACAGCTCATAACCTCTGGAAGCCTTCAAGAAGTTTTTTCTTTCAGTCTTACTTCTGGTTTACAAATAACAATGAACAAATATACCTCTCTGCTCTGAATGCCTCTCTAGCAATGACATGTTGTCATTAATCATTATAGGATTCATTGTTAACTTTCTTTCTTTTCAATGCAATACAATGTTTTGCTTGTGGTTTTACACAGAATTATGCCAAGATATAGATATGTCCTGATTATCTCTTTTAACAAAAGAGATATGGCCTTTGCTAGAGAACACTGTCTGATTTTCACCTTGGAGCAGAAGCAGCACTGAATACAGCAACCGCATGCTAACGTCCCAGGGGGCACAGTGTGAAACAATTTCACAATTAGGTAGAGTACTGCGAATTAGGACTGTGGGACCAATATGTTGCTGGCACTTTTATCTTCAACTGCTTGCTTAAGCTGACTATTGTTAATCCTTTCCTTTTGTCATCCATCTATGAAGAATATAAATCCAAAACTATAAATATTCTTTGTAAGTCTGAGAAGCAGATGAAAAATGAAAGAAAATTGAGGTTTTTCTAGACTATACATAGAGGGTTTAAAGCTTTTTTTATTATTTATTTTAGCTAAATGTGCACTTTTTTTTTTCCAAATCATTCAATCTTTCTTAGATTGAAATTAACCACAACTGTATAAGATCCTAATTTACAGTTAAAAAGTACAAAAGCAGGTGAAAACAGGTCTTGAAATTTCTCAGTTCTTAACATTTTTATTCTCATGTAACAGTAATGCAGGTGAACAGCTGAGAGAGAGATGCATTTCTTCCTTAACACTAAATCTCTGCCCCTTCAAGTAAAGGCCGAAAGCTCAAAACCTGCTCAGCAACCCCAGTAAAACCTGGGGGAACTTTGGCAATATGACCAAGTGTCATGAGAGAAAAAAAAAAAAAAAGGCATTTGAATCACATGAAGAAACATCTCTCTCCCATGTTGTTTGTTGTTTAGGAAACAACAGTAAATAATAATAATTTGACCAAATCTACTCTAAGATATACGGCATAATCCAGATCACCTGATGTACAGGGTGATCCTACTCCCCAAATTCCCACAGATTTCATTGAGGCTTGGATTTTATTCCTGTTCTTACTTAGCATAATCTTGCTAATGTCTTCTCTTAAAACAGGACTTCTGCAGTTACTTTTTAGCAGTATTTGGATGGGCTGAGGAAGATTTTTTTTTTTCAAGGGGTGTGCAAAAACTGGACTAGAAGGGCCCACTGTAAATTCAAATTGATAAACCTTATAGCTATTAGCCTCTAGGATCTTATCTGAATATATGTTGAAAAGATTTTGTAAATTTCTGCTTATACTTCTTAAAACCACAAGCATTCTGCTTTGATTTACACATAAACACATCAAAGATTAAAGAGCAAGACAATTACGATGAAGCTGATGAATTCTTAATCTCAGAAACAGCGGCAAATTAAGGGAAAACAGAGTCTCGTTACTGGTTGTTCCTTTGTGATTAAGTATTAGTTATCTTCTATGTCTGACATTCTGTAGCCCTATTTATTTGATTAATTTAATTGTCATCCTAATTAATTTAATTATTTTGTAGCAAGGGTTGAGAGGCTGGTGTATTCGCAGCTCTCTATATGGAGCTCGACTGATTACCAGCGCCACAGTTTGCTGAACTGGTAAAAAGCCGCCGCTCGGTCCCCGGTGCCCCTGTCGCTTGTCTGTGCCTGACTGATGTGCCCTCCGCTGGATTCTGTCTCCGTGCCGTTGTTCCCAGATTAATGTAGGGGATGGGATTATTCACGGTGCGTTAAATTAAGCATGTAGAGCAATGTATGCAGGGCACAGCCTCCAGTCCTTGAACTTTTGGGGGGATGAGCGTACATGAGCAAGTCTGAGTGGTAAAGAGAAAAAAAATAAATAAATAAATCGGGGAGGGGGAATTAAGGGAAGCTCGTCTATCCGGAAACACAAGTAAAAATACTGGGGGGGGAGGGGGGAAGGCAGCATTAAGTGGCACTGGGGGGTTGCTTTGCTTTGTCACTCCGCGAGGCAGACACATCTTTGCAGAGCAACTTGTGAGCAGCCAGCAGCCCGCGGGCCGGGCTCTCTTCGTCCCGCACAGCGGCGGAGCTCCAGCCTCGCAGGGAGGGGCGAGGAACAGCGACCCCAGCCCGCCCCCGGCCGCCGTGGGACCCCGCAGCTTCGGGGCAGCGCCTCCCGGGACCTCCTCGTCCCTGCGGCCGAGCGGAACCGAGCGCGGCCCCGGCGCCTGCGCCCCTGCGGAGGAGGGCGGGGGGGGATCCGGCCCCACGGCAGCCCCCCCCCTTCCTGGCAGGGGGCTGCCCCGGGCCCTGCTCTAACGCCTACCGGTGTCGGGAACCGGCCCGAAAGAGAGGGAGAACTCGCGCGTCCCCGCCCGCGCGTCCCCGCCCGCGGCGCATCCGCCCGCCCTCCCGGTCGTGCGCCCCCCCGCCCCCCCGGGGCTCGGGGCCGGCCCCGGCTGGAAGATTTCCCCGCTCGCTTCCCTTCGGAGGGGTTTTGTCGCCTAGTCGTGCGCCGAGGGGAGGCACCGTCCCTAAGGCACCCTGCCTCACCCTGCGGGGGAAGGGAGCTGGGTGGGGGCAAGCCAGGAAGGGAGGATCTCAGCGGCTCTCCTAAAAATCTGTCGGCAGGCTGCGAGGAAGGGAGAGTTTGGCACTTGGCGGGCGAGGCTGCTCTTGTTTTCCCCGGCGGTGATGCCTCTAGACTGAGAGCGGCGAGGCTGTGAGAGTTGGGGGGACGGAGCCCTCCCCAGCATCCCTCCCCCTCCCCATCCAGCCCCGGCGGCTGCCCCCCGCTACATGAGAGCTGCAGGGAGGAGAGAGCGACTCGGTGCCTGCTAGGGCTGCTCCCCGCCGCCTCCCGGACTTTCCCACCCCCGCCCAGGAGAGTTGCCTCGGCAGGCTCCGTGCTATGGCGAGGCTGCGGAGAAGCAAACTAGCCGCTGGATTTTTATTACTTTTCCAATGCCTGAGCGAGCGCTGCCAGCTCGCCGCCGAGGAAACGCCGAGCCAGAGCAACGGTAAGCCAGACCGGGACCGGGACCGTGATGGGGACACGGGGCTGGGGTCGGGGTCAGGGCTGGGGGTGGCCCCGCCACCCCCCGCAGCATCACCGCAGAGAGCAAACGGCGTTTGGGGGCCGGCTCCCCCCGCTCCCGAGGGAGGCCCGGGGTGGCCGCGGTCCCGGTTTTGCACCCCTCCTTCATCGCCGGCTTCTCCGGGAAGAGCTTCCCCCTCTCTCGCTTTATTTATTTATTTTAACGACAAGTCGGGACTTTTCCTCCCGTCATCGATCTGCTCCGCCGTCACCGGTGCTGTTCCCTTCCCAGAGCTCTTCGTCGGGTCCCCATGGGTTCCTTCCCGGCCTCAGAGAGCCCAACCCCCCCCGAGGCGAAGGGCTCGGTAGGGAAAGGCGAGAGACCCCAGGGAGCCCTGGGCAGCGGGCTGAGACCCCCGGTGACCCCCCAGCTTCTCCCCCGGCAGCGACCCGTGGAAGCACAGGCAAAGTTTCCCTGCAGCTCCTGCCCGGGCACTCAGCTCCCCTTGCTCAAGCTGGTAGCTTGCAGCCTTCCCTGAACAAGCAGGCGTTGAGAGAAGGAGCAAGAGAATGGAAGGATACCCTCGGGGCCGTGGGACCTGTTAGTCAAGGGTTGCTCTGTCGGCTCAGCTCGCTTGGGGTCCTCTCGTTAGTGCTTCTCAGAGACACCTGTTAATGCGTGACACATGGCACCTGCGGGGCTTTCTGGCCCGCCACTGTTTACCACAGCGTGGGGGCTCCCTTTTGATCGCTAAAGCCTTCTGTGCCTTGCATTCCTGTGCTGCGGAGGGGAAAGCTGCTAAAGGAAAGCCTGGTGCGTTTGCGGATAGATATTTAAGCAGCAAGTGAGGAAAAGCGTGTTTTTTGTGTGTGTCAGGGGACCTTGCTGCAGCAGCTTCTAGCTTATATATATATATATATATATATATATATATATATATATTTGTAAAAGTGATGCTTTTATGTTTGAAATACTACCCAGTTCATTATCAGATGAAACATGTTCACCAGCCTCCCTGGTGTACTAGAGCTGCCCCTTTCTTCTTTCCTAAAAGGTTTCATACATGTGAGGTGTTTTGTGGTCACAGAGTGACTGACCCGAACTAGGGAGACTTGGGAGTTTTCTGCAATGCCAGGTGAGATAATATGCCAGACAGAGCAGGGATTTTCCCAGTCAGGGGCCTACCGCTGAGTTTGGGAATTGCTAAATGACAAGGTAGCTCAGCAGGTTGCTGGGGGCTCACATGTCACTTGGGGCCAAGGGGAAAAGCCAGGAGGAGGCTTTTCATGCACTGCTGCAAAACTCATGCTGCTTCTCTAAGGGCTTTAGGTAGTGGTTGTTGGTGTTTGTTAATGTTAGTTATCAGGAGAAATAAAAGTGTGTCTGCCAGAGTACAGAAAGAAAATGACTGCGGTGTGTGGCAGTGGACTAAGGTGACAAAGTTTATTAGCCTACAAAACATCGTACCTTTAAAAGAAACTATCAGTGCTGACTAAAAGAAATATAACCTGCCAGTAGGGAAATAATCACTGCGCATCGGTGACTTAGGCTATTCAGTTGTAATAGTCAGCAATGTCTGTACCAGGAGGTGCTAAACAGAAGATACACCAACAGCTTGCTTATCCATAAATCATCTGTTAGTGTCTTGTGTGTTACTGAACATAATATAAATTATGAAGGAGTTAATAATAAGGCAAATATTACTTTGATATATACATTCTGAAGAAAATACTTGAAGAGGCTGTTTCCTTCAACTGGACAATCTGATGCCAGTTTTGACAGATGGATGTGTATAACCACATAGTCTTATTCCTTCTCCCTTCAATAAAAAATATGTATTATGACAGCAATAATTAAATGTAACTAACATAATCAAAGTTGTATTTAACACACTTTCATCATTACTATATACATGTATGTATATATAATGATTTTCAACAGTATATATTTCAGTATATAGGCTGTGTCTGATTAGCAAAAATAGAACTACTACTAAGTAAAACCAGGGGGACTCAGTTTCTGTGGACAAAAATAAAAAGAGCCATTTCAAAGTTTCACTCTATTTAGCGTCTACTGCATCCCTTTGGAATAGCTTGGGTAAAACCTTCGAAAAATTAAAGTTTAAAAAAAAAAAATAAATCTTTGAAGTTACTGCAGATCCTTAAAGGGAAGATGTTTTTCACATATTCTTGAAATACTCTTTTACTTTAAGTGATAGCAAAACACCATATTGAAAGTGAATGACATTAACAGCATCAAGAAATGCAAATGTTTAGTATGCCCTGTCAGGGTGTGTGTGTGTGTGGGTGGGAGATTTATTTATTTATTTATTTATTTATTTACGTTTCCCCAAGTTCTCAGAATTACCTTTCAGGGTAAAAGCAGGTCGGATCAATTCAAGCCGAATCGTTTCCTAGGCACACGAGCACTTGTCTGGCTGCCTCTGGATGTTTTTTTAACTGCGGGTCGCTGTGACCAAGGTGTGCGCCAGCGGGAGCGGGGCTCTTCCCGCTAGAGGGCACAGCGGCTGCTGCACCCTCCCCTGCGCCTGGTCAGAGCTGCCCTTGCTGACGAAAGCGCTATAAATCAAGAGTGAAGATTATTAAACGTTAGATTTGTGTTTCGTGTGTGTTTTACACTGCCAAAGCTGCATGTGACATGAATTCAGTGAGCTGAAGCAGATGCTCTTTCGAAAGCTTGCACAACAATTAAGGCTCCCAGTTAAGGGAGGGCTCGCTGCTTGTTGAAATGCTGCCACAATAAGCCTTGAAGATGTTAAATTCTTTAGCAAACACCATCAGTCAGAATTAGGGGACTGTCGTAATTTCTCTTCTGTCAAAGCATATTCCAGAATTCTGGTAAAATTTATATTCATTGGACTACTTCTGTCTCCAAGCATCACCATTCAATGAGGGGTAGAATTGTTTTCATGGGATAAACCACTGTTAGACAGTATTCATTTAGCATTTATCTACAAAAATAGTCACATTTTTCTATTGCCTGAGGTTTACTCTCTCAAAAAAAAAAAAATGGTTACACGTTATGGCCTTCATCTTTAATCTTAAAAGTATAAAGCAAATTATGACTTTAGTCAACACGTGTCAGATATTATTTTCTCTTTGCATTCAAAATTACATTGTTGTTCCGTACATATCAGGTCAAAGGGGAAACAATCAGATTGAAGAATCCCATTGACATTTATGAGCACATTCTCTTTGCATATCTCATGTATTTTTTCTAAGAATTCCCTCCAAGAAGTCATCTCTTAACTTTCAACATGGCTTTTCCTTTTTTTTTTTTTTCTCTCTCTCTCTCTCCACTCTTTGCCATTGTCATTTCTTCTGAAAGGGTGTTTTGAAGTATTACTAGTAAACAGCAGGTAAAATAAGGTTGACTTAAGTATTAAAGACATTTTCATAGAAATTCATTTCCACAGATTTAGAGTAAGATCAATAGTCGATAGTTCACTGAAGGTTTAAAAATCCCATTGGGAAAACAATGTTTCTGTTCAGTTGTAAATATTCCTTGTTAGAGTTTTCATCCTCACACACGCACTTAAAACCCAGCTAACACTTGACTCTGATGTTAGCTTTTTTCTGACACTTAAATAGGAGCTAATTATAAATAACAAGAAAATCAGCTTCCTACATTGTAAACATGTAGGAAATAAGGAAAAGATCTTTCTATTTGGAAAAGTTATTTCATTATGTGCAAAAATGTATTAGCAACACATAATGGCCATTTAAAGCAAAATGCAGGGACAACATCTAATGCCTTGCTGAATGCCAGACTTCTGAAAAAACAGTTTACTGGAGGTGCTTCATGTAGGACGAGAATCCTGAAGCCATGAAAGAAACAGATGAGGGAATTCATAATGCCAGGTAATGAGAGAGACCCACTGAGAAAAATAGTCACAGACCTATGGTGAGTTAGCATATTCATTAAGTTTATTTTATTTTTTCCTGTTTTGTTTTGGCACACTTCCAGTGGAGCAGGGTTGCTGTTTCCTGTATCTCCACAGACCTCAGGAGATCGAGGTTTGGGCCTAGAGCTCATTTCCTGCAGCACTGTAAGATATTGTACAGTGACGCCCCAAAAGCTGCTTTGCTTTGAATTATGATTTAAAAAAAAAAAATCTGAATCCCATTGGCTTTCTCCATAAAGCAAATGAAAAACTTCTTATTTAAATAAATAAATAAAAAGCTTAATTTTTTGAGTCTGTTCTTGACAAAAGTCAGTGCGGTTTTATTGGATTCTGAAGTACTGAGCAGCTTTGCTCTTTGTAGCATTGAAAGCACTGGCAAAAGAAAATTATAGCAGCCCTGGTTTCAAAACCAATTAAGGCTACAGGGTCTTTGGCTACAGGTGTAACTAGTATGAGTGTATTTTGAATTCCCCGTGTGGTTTGTGCTTCCTAATGAAAATGAATACCAAAGCAATTTAAGAAGGCAGTAGTTAAGATAAGCCTGTGCTGGGGCTTCACTCTGCTGTACAGAGTGAAGTGAACAAAAGGTAATTTGACAGGACCATCTCTCATCTGGTATGAGGAAATGTTGTACACTTGCCAGCAGTGTGAAATTAAATCCAATTATTACATTTGAGGGCCGAGCTGGGAGTGTTAATGTGGTACAATTGGCAGATAGCATATTTACTAAACTAGTGAATTACATAATCACAGCAAGAACTAGAAGAACCCGGGAGATTACTTTCCATGGAGAACTATGTTGAGAAGCCATACTAAGTACATGTGCGTTTTGTTTTTGTTTGTGGCTTATGACAAATGAGCCTAAAACATTGTTGTGAGGTAATGTTTGGGAATGCTGGGTGCTGCGTTTCATCATGGAACATTTCCTCCTCTTTTTTTCCTCATCTAACAAATAAACAGAGCTTCAATTAGCTTTCTTTGCTGTCAACATTGGTCAATTAGTTGTACTAAGTGTCCTTATAAATTCTGGGTTTGAAAGAGCTTGTGTAATATTTTCATCTCCCTGAACCAAATGTCACTGTGTAGGCATGTTTTTTCAAGAAGGATCTGGCCCAACTTTTTTTTTTAATTATTATTATTATTTATTATTATTATTATTTATTCTGATAGAAGCAAATGGAGCTAGTTCTTAGACCAGATCCAGGGTCAGCCTTGACACTTGACTTGAACACAGAGTTTTAAAAGTAGTAAACATCAAGTTGGGATGTAACAAGAGAAATGTAAAGATAAATATGAAAATAGATAGAAGACAGAGTGATGCATCTGCTCTATTCGTCAGTCATAAAATCCCAACAGGAATATTCTCTTCAGTTCCAGGCATTTCACTTTAAGAAATATGAGGACTAATTGGAGTGTCATATGAAGAAAAAAAAATGAAAGAACAGTTAGAGAGGATGAACGGAAGAGGTAACATGGTAACAACCATCAAGCATACAAAAAGCTTCTGCAGTCAAGGGAATAACTTGTTCTCAACAAGAAATAATGAATTAAATTGCTACACAGTGGACTTCCAAACGTTAAGGCTATGGGAGTAAATTATCTCTTAGTAGTCGTCATCACTGAAACAGGTTAAATGAGCATATGTTTGAAATGTCATTCTGTACAGAAAGGCAGCTGTTCCTGCCTTGGAGCAAATGGCTGGATGATTTGACCTTCCAAGGTCTCACCTAGCTATCTTGAATCATTCTGTGTGGGTAGCTTTAAGTATACAAGAGTTCACCTTGAACTCAGCAGCTAGATAAAATACAAGAATGAATTCAAGTGCTCTCTTAGCTTGAGGCCTCTGTCCCTCATTTGTCAATGATATATGTGGCTTTAATGTGATTTTAACATATACTTTCTGTGGCTGTAGACAAGGAAAGATATTTTAAATGCTGCTTCATAAAGTTGTCACATTGTAAAATAAAGCTTTTAAATGAGGTTGTATTCTTGATTTTAGCACTTAACTTTTAATATTAACACTACATATGTTCTGTTATAAACAGATTTTTTATTATTTTATTTTTTAGATATTTTCACAGTGACATTTTTGGACTTTAACCACATGTTACTTGTCCCATGTCTCTTTATTTAGTAAGAAATCCTTGCCTTGAATAGGAAAAGTTCCACAAATGGAACCACAAATCTTTCCATTTAACCAATCTTCGGTAATGTTTCAAGTGTATGGTGTTTCCCGATGGGTGCTAGGAGCTCTGCTCCTTTTCTTTAGAGATGTAACTGAACTGTGCCAAAGGGCTACTAGGCTGATCATAAAAGGCAAGTATCATCCATCGTAACTTTAGTCTTTTCTTGAAGTGTTAAAGAGGGGGAGTTCGGCGTTATGAAGGTTCTTCTTTTAACGAGTCGGCAATTTAACCAGAAATATATTGGAGAATTTTATATTGGCCTCCGTAGAAAATTGATAGCTGGGACTCAAGCTGCTTTGGAGGCTAGTGTGAATCTTCATTAATATAGTTGCTCTGTGACATTCCCCAGCTGCATGTTTCTGATTTTGTGTGTGGGTGTATGTGACTCTCCTTTTGAATTTGTAAGCCAGACAATATGTATTTGCAATTTAGCCTCACTCACCCTGAGATATAAGCCCAAGGCCCTCTGTTAGGAATCTTTTAATGGCAGAACTTTTTTAAGAGTTTCTAGGCTCTTCTCTCCCTCCTTTACCCTCCAGTTGCCCTTTCTGTCTTCTTCAGAAATTATTCCCCCCACCCTTACAGTGTTTCAGTAGTTCATGTGACCATGCTGTAGGGCAGATGTATCAGATCAGCTCTCATTAGGAAAGAAATAATATATATTAACATTTTGGAAGGTAGGGGAAGCATCCTTCAATTTCTGTTGTGGAAAGATTTTGAAACAGGCTCACCTGTGCTAAACCTGGCTCCTTGAACAGTATAGACACTCCTAGGAAATGATGAGGCAGACAGAAACCTCCAAATTTAAGCCTACTGGGAGTTCTGTCTAAATGCCATTTTATTGCATTGTATAAAGACTTATTTGCTGTCTGCTTCACCTTGGTGATTGCACCAAGGACCGTGGTGCTAATATCCTACAGTCCTGAGGACACTGCTACTGTCATGTTTCCTATTCATTCATCATATGCAACATAGATTCCCCAAGCAGATGAATTAGCCAGTTCCCTGTTTCTACCTCTACAAAGTGTTATGCTTAGACAAAGAACAAATAGATACAAACACAAAGACATATTTAACACATCTTCATAGGTAACAGATTGAAGAGATCTAAATGTCATGAAAAAAGAGGATAAAATGATGAGAAGAATGAAAGCAATAATTTTAAAACTCTGAACATTATCACAGAATTACAGAATTTCTAGGTTGGAAGAGACCTCAAGATCATCGAGTCCAACCTCTGACCTAACACTAACAGTCCCCACTAAACCATATCCCTAAGCTCTACATCTAAACGTCTGTTAAAGACCTCCAGGGATGGTGACTCCACCACTTCCCTAGACAGCCTGTTCCAATGCCTAACAACCCTTTCAGTAAAGAAGTTCTTCCTAACATCCAACCTAAAACTCCCCTGGTGCAACTTAAGCCCGTTCCCCCTCATTCTGTCACCAGGCACGTGGGAGAACAGACCAACCCCCACCACTCTACAGCCTCCTTTAAGGTACCTGTGGAGAGCAATAAGGTCGCCCCTGAGCCTCCTCTTCTCCAGGCTGAACAAGCCCAGCTCCCTGAGCCGCTCCTCGTAGGACTTGTTCTCCAGGCCCCTCACCAGCTTCGTCGCCCTTCTCTGGACCCGCTCAAGCACCTCCATGTCCTTCTTGTAGCGAGGGGCCCAAAACTGAACACAGTACTCGAGGTGTGGCCTCACTAGAGCCGAGTACAGGGGGACGATCACTTCCTTAGCCCTGCTGACCACACTGTTTCTTATGCAAGCCAGGATGCTGTTGGCCTTCTTGGCCACCTGAGCACACTGCTGGCTCATTCAGCCGACTATCAACCAGCATTCCCAGGTCCTTCTCTGCCTGGCAGCTCTCCAACCACTCATCTCGCAGCCTGTAGCTCTGCTTGGGGTTATTGCGCCCCAGGTGCAGGACCTGGCACTTGGCCTTGTTGAACTTCATGCAGCTGACCTCAGCCCATGGGTCCAGCCTATCCAGATCCTCCTGCAGAGCCTTCCTACCCTCGAGCAGATCGACACATGCGCATAGCTTGGTGTCATCTGCAAACTTACTGAGGGTGCACTCAATGCCCTCATCCAGATCATCGATGAAGATATTAAAGAGGACCGGCCTCAGCACCGAGCCCTGGGGAACGCCACTAGTGACCGGGCTCCAACTGGACTTGACTCCATTTATCACGACTCTTTGGGCCCGGCTATCCAGCCAGTTTCTAACCCAACGAAGCATGTGCCAGTCCAATCCAAGAGCAGCCAGTTTCTTGAGGAGAATGCTGTGGGAAATGGTGTCAAAAGCCTTGCTGAAGTCAAGGTGGAGCACATCCACAGCCTTTCCCTCATCCACCCAGCGCGTCACTTTGTCATAGAAGGAGATCAGGTTCGTCAAGCAGGACCTGCCTTTCATAAGCCCATGTTGACTGAGCCTGATCGCCTGCTTGCCCTGCAAGTGCCGCGTGATGACTCTCAAGATAATCTGCTCCATGAGCTTCCCTGGCACTGAGGTCAAACTGACAGGCCTATAGTTCTCCAATTGTAAATCTTTTCAGAACAGGATAAAGTCCTGGAAAAGTAAATACCTGACTTCTTTTTAATACTAATAGGCATTGTATTAATTTAGTCAAAAAATGTTCAAGAAAGCAAGTTGAAGTTGGAAAATTATTTCAAAGTTGACATGCTTCTGTCAAATACTTCAGTTGGGAAGTGTCAAAACAAGTAATTTTGAGTTTCTTGTTTTGATGATGACGAAATGCCACACTTCAAATTTTCCACTTTGACTTTGATGAAAATGATTGTATTAGAAGGCATATTTGAAGCATAATTGAAAAGCACTTTTGTTTGGAGTTTTCCTGTGTGTGTGTATATATATATATATATATATATATATATACATGTATATTTCCCTTCATATCCTACAGCAATCATTGACCTTTTATTTTTTATCAGAACAAGATGAGAATTTTGACGTAGGGTGAGAAATGAACTTTCTAGTCATCCCTAAGTTTAACTTCCCATTGTTGAAAATTTGGCCACGTACTCTAGGCCCTTTAAGAACAGACCATTTAATTTTGTAGAAACTTTGTTATTTTTTGATGTCAGGAAAAGGGAAAATGGCTAAAAACAAAACCAAAACAGTGGTCTATCATGCGGTTAGTGGACTTTTCACTTGATAACATATTTCTAATTCAGGTTGCTTTTTTGGTTAGTACGATATTCACGAGGCAACTAAATTAAAAGACAGCACATTTTCCAGATTGCAGTTGCTGTAAAGATAATAGATTTATGGTTTATTTTTAACGAAGGTGTTTATGGACTAGCAGTTTAGCATTTGGTGTATTACAGAAACCTGACCCTAATACCAACACAATTCAACACATTTTTTTAATTGTTCCTATTTAAACATATATATAGTGATCTAGGCTGTAGTCTGAAACAAAGAAAATAGATAGGGTGAATCACCATTATAGATTACCATCAATTCTGGTTTCCAGTTACTTTTTTTTTTTTTTTTCCCAGCCGTTATTGGTTTGCTTTAAAAATAGTTGTACTTTTTATGAAGAAAGTCTATGTTATGCAATACTTCTTAGCTAAAGCTTGCGTAATTTGCATAATAAATAATTTCAATGTGTAGCTGGAAGTACAGGACTTCTCGTGTTTGCATTCAAACAAGGAAAAAGAAAGGGATCTTTCCCAAATTAAGCATAAAGCTAAGTAAAAACATAATAACTTCCAGTTTTGCTAATATTAATATATCTAATCTTCCTAATACTTATTGTTTCACTGTACATACCACAAGTTTTTGGAGGCATTTACATCTTTCTAATGAACAAATAAAATAAAAATAATAGTAAGTCATTTTAACAATTTACTGCCTAGGACTGCATAGCTTGAAGAAACCACCTAGGTCATCAGGTCTTTCCCTGGGATGAAAGGTGTTTGTGTTCTGGATGTCTGGACCAGACCCTCAATTTCACATGCCCCCATGCACTGTGGGTCATCAGTAATTCTCTTCCCAGTGCCCCATAACAATTTTTAGGCACACAGTGAAACAGCAGCAGCCATAGTTGTCTACTGTGCCACAGTAGACAACAGCCCAAGTTGACAACAGTCTACATTTCTACAATAACAAAGAATGTTCAATTTTAGTATGCCTCATTTGAAAGCTTGTATTTTTTTAACTGTTTTTGCTTGGCGTTTGTTTGTTTGTTTGTTTTTATTTTTGATTGTAGGTTGTAGATTGTATTTTTGTTTGTTGGCTGTGTTTTTTTTTTGTTTGGTTGTTTTTTTATTTATTTTTTTTTTTAATTTTTATTTTTTATTTCTACTTAATATTTTTAGCTTTTTCAGCCTGTATTCTCCCCTACATGCTTGCTTGGACATTAATTACCAAGTTAAGATTGTTTTTGTTTCATTTCAGAGTCATTTTCTGAAAGCATAAATAACATGTAAAATGACTTTTCCTATACTACACTTGTCAGTTTAAATGGGGAAAAGGAACTACCATTACTTTTTGTCAGCCTTTTGAGCTAGTCATGTATCCTGATACCTGATAAAGGATGTAATGCTGAAAAAGTTTATATGCTGCCTCAGCTGAGATGCCTGAAGGTTAGCAGTTCTGCCACACCAGGGGCAAAGTTTGTACTTACTGTCTTTGATTTTTTTCTGGATATGAATTTGTGTTATTTCAGCTCATTGGGGTAGTTTAAGTACTCCAGTTTTGCATATTACTACAAGCTTGAATCCAGCTTGGATTCCTCACTTTCTTTAGGTACTCTCTGAGGCTCAGCCCCAGACTTTCGATTCCCATTGATTGTCAGCATGCAGTCTGTGCACTCTACTTCTCCACTGCTGTTTGTTGGTGACACTTGTCTTCCAGCTTCCTTAATTATTCCCATAATCATCATAGCCATGTACTTTATATCCACTTAGTATCCTTATTCTTGGAAGACCTTGTAGAGGTAAGGTAAGCCTAATTTTACAAATAGGAAAGTGATTTTGAAAAGGTGACAGCCTTGTCAAATAGAAAAATGTGTGATTCCTGTCGCAGAGTGCACAAGTTGCCTTTCTTTTTTTTTTCCTCCCATAGCCCAATAATCTTTCCAGCTTCCCCTTGGTGCACAAAATTCAAGGCTGTAATTTCTCTCCTAATTTTCATTCTTGAATTCCCATATATAAGCTTTTAAATCCTGCTCAGATCTTTATTCAAATTATCTGAGTCTATCTGGAAGAAAACCAACAAATAAAAAATAAAAAATACAGATTTGAGTTGACTAAGGGCTCCAATTAGTGCATGGACAGCAAGACTTACTTTGGGACTGCTGCAGATTTTGCCATTTCATATGTTCCTCTTCTCACTGAGGTTTGCAAAAGGAGACGGATGGATGTATCTCTCAGCTGTTTACACAACAGATCATAAGCTGCCACATTTTATAGTCTAATGTAATAAGATTATTTCCTAAACATGTGTGTCTGAAGGATAGACAAACATTGGGTGAGATTTCTGCTGGTTGGCATATTGACAGTTTGGAAGGATTATGTCCAAATCTTTTTGGTTTTGGTATTTAATTCTTGGATAAAAGAGAATGATGGTCCTTAAAATGGTAAAATTATTTTTTCTGTTATTAAGCTTTAAGAATTGTTATTCAGTACTTATTCAGTAATTACTGAACAAGATTCAGTAATTACTATTCAGAATAAAGATTTCCAAAGCAGTCAGTTTGTAGCACTCTTGACTGAGACTGTTTAAAAAGAGATTTTATTTTCCAGAATAATAAAGCCATCAGTGGAAAACAAACAAGCAAACTACCGAAAATTAAAACAGCAGACTTTATGCTTTGGAGTAGGTGGTCTTGCCATCCCTAGGCTCCAGTTCTGCAAAACTTTTCTTATTTAGAACTGCACTTAAAAGCTTTGCTTAACAGTGACGTATGCAAGTGTTGCCCTGAAGATGGGCAGACTGAAAAAGATGTGGATGTTTAAGATTTCTGTCTGATCTTGGACCCTGGGTTTAGTTGGCCCAGAAGTCCTGGTCTGTATGCAATAGTGACAATAAGATTTGTGGCATTGTTGCAGATCCTCAAAAAATTTATAGAGAGAAAGATCTTTGAGCCTGCAGATAAGATGGACTGCCATGTCCCCATACTGTTGTGGTGGGTAGCAGAAGACTACAGAGAGCAATTCATCCTCTGATGCACGCATGTTGCATTCCTGTGTAAGAGGTGGATATTATGATTTATATATTTATTTTATGGTATACAAGACACATTTAGGAGATGCATGAAGTAAATATTCTCTTAGATTTTATGATCTGCCAGCAAGGGGCTGAAATGTGGCCTGAGCTTGAGAAGCAATAAGCGCACATGACTCACATCAAAGATAAGTGTAAACACTTATTAGGTACTGCTTTTTGAATGCAAATTTATGGTCTATTGTTCTATTCTTTAACACAAATAAAATTGACATTAGCTTTGAGGGATGACCTAGAAGTGTTAATGAATCACAGTTTTTTCCCTGGCAGACAAAAATGATGATCTGAAACTGAGGTCTTCAAGACAGGAGGTTATGTCTGGCTTTATCTGTACAAGTTTGCTGTTGTGAGTGTATGCTGTATGATAAAAGCAGTTCTTTTAGTTTTATCCTTGGCCCTCACATGCTTATGTTTGAATTTCATTATTTTATCCCTATTCTGCTGTTTTATGTCATAGATTAGTGGAGGTGAATACCAAGACAGCATTCCCACTGAAATTTAAAAGCTCTGGTGCCAGGACATTGTCAAGTGGTCAGTTATGTCTTTCAGTGGCACAATCAAGTTTTATTATTGTCATAAATCCACTGCAGTTTTAACTCCATCTCTTTAATTACCTGATAGTCTTTTGAGACTGACACTAGTATAGTTATGGGTCTTCTGTTTTCAAGAATCTGTTGTTTGGATGTTTAGGGCAAGGTTTGTTTGTTTTGTTATGTGCTTTTTTCTTTTTTTTTTAATTTTATTTCTTTTTAAGAAGAATTGAAATCTGTTTAGAGGTTTTTCATACTGAAGAAGACAAATAGAGAAAAGATATCAATTTACTATAAAAAAAAAAGTTGCTACCCTTGCGAATCTCAATTTGGCACAGCAATTAAAAATGTGACTGAAGTACATGCTTGAAGAGAAGTGCATATGTAAAGTCTTTGCTGAATTGAGTTGTGCTAGAAAAATTTGGTGGGTGTTAGTGAAATGCTTATAGCATTTTATATGTATAATTTAATTTAGGAAAAAAAAAAGAGGTTAAACTCTGCCCTCACATACTTCAGCAGAGACATTGTTTAATCCTATGAGAGCAGTCTGGGCAAATTTGAAAAGAGGTTTTAGCCCACAGAGCCTTCCCTCTAATTACATACTGTGCTCAACAACCTTTCATGTATGTGAAATATTGCAGTGTGGGATCTTTGGTCACAGTGCAGCTAGATACCATTTTCCCATGGGCAGTTAGCATGGCTTGTACACTCTTAGGAAGAGAATGAGTGACAGTGATTTTTACCTTGGTACTGACAACACACTGCATTTCCTGAAGTTGTTCATTATACTCTTCAAAGGTGTTTGGAGGCTGGAAGGTTCTGGTTGCCAGTTTTCATGGTTGGTGTTTATGTTTGTATTACCTACTTAAAATTTACAATACTGTGACTTGCTTAATTGGAAAGGCAAAATAAATGCTTTGGCTTTCAGAGAGCTTGAGGCTCTTGAAATGGGAAAAAGAGCAGAGTCCAGGGGTTAAATGTGACAGCTATTACATTTGCTTGGCAGGAGTGAAAGGCCTGGTTCAGTTCATTCTATGCATTTCAGCAGCTGTAGTAATTTTGTTGGGCTACTCAGCCTGAAAGTCTAGAGCAAAGGGATCAAAACATCCATGATGACTAAAAAGTAAAATAGGTTACTTTGAGGCCAAATATTTTGCTCCTTTAATTTAAATCTATAGGGAAATGGAAAGCAAAGATGGGAAATGATATATTCCGAAGCTCTGTAAGGAAGATTTCCTTTCAGGTGAAAGTATGGCATTTTCTAGTCTAATTCCATTTCTTTTTTTGTAGGACAGGAGAGGAAAAAAAATGGGGGAAAAAAAAAAAGACTTTTATTTAATGCAATATCCCTGAAAGGTACAGAAAGAAGGAACTATCCCTTACAGAGTTTAAGGAATGTCAGAAACTTATTAATTATATAGGACAGGTAAACTGGAAAAGGAAGGTTCCCTACCTGTATCTCTCTGCCAGGTGACTGCTTTTATCAATGGCTGCCTTGTTTAAACTAAAATATAAATAAATAAAATAATCAAAAAAATCTGAAGAATGAAAAGACTTCTTGTCTGGGTCTGTGCTGGGCTATGCTTTCAGCTATTCAGGATCAAGGTTTCCTTTTTAATTCTTAAACACCTGTTTTAGTGAGTCACCTCAGGATGGGGAAAGGACAGGTCAGGAAAGCAGGGAGGGACCCTTCTTGTCTTTGGCACTTCTTTAAAGTTATTTATGCAGTCCTATAAACATGCTTTTCTAAGGGGGGGGGGAATAGGGGAAAAATGATTAATGATGATAATGATAAATACAGGCTGAGTTCACTTGGCCCTATGGTAATTTTCTGTATATTTACAGTTATACCATGGCAATATTATTTTAACTTGTAATTTGTCAGAGTATTCTCTGATCATCATTGTGACACTGCAAATCACAGCAGAAAGCACTAAGAATGTAGCCCCAAATAATGGCTTCATTATAAACAGGATGCTAAATGTAAACGTATCCTGCTCTCACTGCACATCCTTCTGCAATCATGGGCATATTTCCTTAACTTGTTAAGTGACATGGTAGATCATTTATCTTCATTTGCTGAGGCAAATTGCTTCAGTCTTCATTTTTCTCAGGAATCCTAAAGTATTTTTCTGATTCAGAGTTGCCCATCTCCCACAGTTTGCTCTTTCTATCAATAACAAGGAGTCAGACATCTCTGCTCTTAGGAATTGTGATACCCACCTGCCAAAGTATTAGTAGTTCATTGAACTATAGCTGTTCATATTTATCCAGCCAAATGGCATTTTAAGAATAATAGCCATCACTCTATAAATACACTGAAAAATCCCATTTGCATTTCATGATTTAAAATCATGTAATACTTTTTCTCCCTTCCATCCCTTTTGATATTTATGCTGTTGCATATTTTACTTAGCATTTGTGAATTTAGAGTGGGCTGCTTTGAATTTTGAAATAACTATTTGTAAACTTTTCTATAGGTTTCATCATCATCACATTTAAAAGTGCTTTGTAAAGGCTGGTAGATTTAGCCACAAAAATTCTGTGTTTAATAGCTGCTATTATTTATTTTCATTTTACCAATCGAGTACTAGAATAATGAATGACTTGCCAAGATTACATACAGGAAATTTGGTGTACGAGCAAAGAAAAAAAATCCTACAGTTTTTTCTAATTTGTATTTTTATGTTTAACCTTCAGAGTAGGCATTGTGATATTTTGTAGTGATGAAAACGTAGACTTGAATTGAATATACAAGAACTACTGACTGAAACGCAACCCAATAGCCTCTTTACAATTTCTGTCAGAACTCCACCATCCTGCCAACAGCTCTTTAATTTCTATTTAAATATTTGGCAATCCAAGACTGTTTTTCCTCTTTCTCTTTTACTGCAAGATGTCATTCAAGCTTACTGCTGAGTAGAGCTGCAGCCTCTTAGAGTAATTAGGGAATTTGTTTTGCTTCCATGGGAATGCTAATATATATTAAAATAAATAAATAAATAATTGTAAATTTATTTAGTTACCAATTTTATTTCTTTGCCATTTTAATTTTTTGAAAAGCTTCCTAAAATTCTTTTCTCAGCTTTCTCATCTTAGTTTTCAATTTTTGTTCATTGCTGTGAGAAGCAAGCAGTAGAAGTTGAAGTTAGGTAAAACTAAAGGAGCAGTCGGAGATCTGCATTATTGTGGAGTAAAAACTTCTCAGAAAATTGGAGACCTAGAAGGGTCTGGGCTGACTTTCAGCATCTCTTGTGTCTATGTGAAACAGATAATGAAAGCTCTAGAGATTTCCTTTGAAGAGAACTAATCTGGAGAAACCCACAGCCCAAGGGTAGTTACATGACTGATACTTTTTCTCCAAATGCTCCCTTCAGATGCATTTCACTAACAACATAGGTTTCTCTGCCCTAATGTGAAAGTACAAAAGAAAAGGTATGTGACTCTAATGATTCTTCTGGCCTATACATAAAACGTGCTTGGTCATTCACTAAATTGCACTGTATGCTCACAGGTACAAAAATACTGACTTGATATCATGACTGAGCATGGCTTTGGAGCCTACCAGCAGCAAAAGTATTCCAAAGGTCAAGCTCTGGTGAAGGACATTTCTTTTCTATGTGAGGTGGAGAGCAAATTTATTTATTTATTTATTCAGTCACTGTTCTAAAGAGTGTATAGTATGTAGGCTAGAAATAAGTCTTCCATCAGCCCAGTTTACCTTGATATGCCAACTTGCTGAACAGTTGTTCCCAAAGAAATGATGACAAAGAAACCACAGCCAAATGTGAACTGTTAATTTTCTTGTGCAATATATGCAACTAAGCATTTCATCTAATTTATGGGCCTTTTGCAATATAAAATTAATGACCTGTACAATTTATTTTAAGGTCTGCTATAAATTAAATGTATCAGCTGGATGTTTTTCTTTTCTCTAAAGAGCAATTATCTGGTTTGGAAATTTAATCTAGTCATCAAGTAAAAATATTGTCTTAGTTCTGAAAGATATACAATTGTTTGAATATTTAGACTAGATTTATAGGAAAAATATATTAAGTTTTCTAATCCTTTCCTTAACAACTCCCATGAAATGTGTACTTCATTTAGCTTGGAATGTCTGACTTTACAATGATCATAATAGATTTGGAGCCCTCACAGCAAACCCGAAAACATGAGAATTTAATTAATAAGATGAAATAACTTACAGTTACACCACAGCATTCTGTGACTATTACTGTACAGTTTCCTAAGTACTTCACCTTTGGCATTTAACACTAACATCAGTGAGAGTGAAATACCCACAATCTTCTTAAGCATTTTTGAGTGTGAATATAAATGGTTATATTTTGCATTAAGTTTGGGCAAGTTTATCCACTTTTAATAATAGCTGATAATGTACAGCGACCTTAGTAAGAATTTCACTTGGGAGCAAGTTGGATTCTGGCCATTTAGTGCTAGAAATCACAATATATGGAAAAGATAATGGTCTGTCTTGGGACATGATGAATTTTGATCTCTAGTCCCATCTAGAGAATTTGACTATGTGTTTGCTGAAGAACATTTCCCATTGATTCCTGAAGAGCTCAGCTCTGTGGCTGTAACTGACCAAGGGCAAATGGCTGCTCAGGGAAGCACTGTGTGCACAGATCTTGTGATCCTGGTTGTCTGTTTCCTGTGGCTAAATGCTATTTAAGGAAATGTAAAATGCCACACCTGGAAGGATGCAAAATGAATTTGAAATATTTAGTAGGAGTTGGGAGACATTGCAGATTTATACAGTGATATTTATGAACCCATTTTAACTCATGATGCATTTCAGGTCATTTTGTGATCAATATATAGATTCTTTTTACATAAATGTACAGATAAGAGAGGTATGTGTATGTACAGACATACATGTGTGTGTGTATGTGGACCTATACAGACATTCGAAGACAAAGCTTCAAATTTATGACAGAATATATTTTCTTTATTTTTTTTTAAACCTATTTATGCAGTTGTTTTCATATAACAAGGATGTTATTTTTGAAGACTTGATGTATTTGTTTCCAAGCGGTACCATTCTTTCTACTATTCTAAGACTGCTTTCCATTAATTAAAGTTTTACTTCAGTTTATTGATACAAGATGGTGTATTCAGGAGAACACAAGCCTGTTTATCCTAGTTTAAATACTATTTTCAGTTTCTTATCTTTTTTTATACTCAATACAAATTGAAGTTATAGATCAACGTACAAGTGTCATCTAGTAATTATCATTTTTTGAAGTTACTTTTTACTTTTTAACTTTTCATTTCTACTAGTCCCTCATTAATGTTTCTAATAGTAGCTTGTAAATTTAAACAAAATGACTATATTGGGATATCAGGGTTCTTATAATCACTTTTTTTTTTTAAGTCCTTATATAGGCAACTTTCTATGTTGATGGTCATTCTGCAGTGCTATACTTACAGATGTTACTCTAAATTTACTTTCCTTTCTCTGGCAAAAATCCCAGTGGCTCCAGTAACAATTTGCCTGTTAAGGTTTCTATCTGTCCCTGATGGAGCAGCCAGGGTCCAGCTGCTCACAGTCACTGACTGCAGTCCAGCGGGGAGGAGGAAGGCGTGTGAAGCTCGTGAGAGCTCTTCAGGCCAGATGGGAAACCATGCAATCACAGTACAGAACTGCAATACGGTACAGTCTAGTCAACCGACATTTGACACAGTTTTTAGAATGGTAGTAACTTCTTTTTCTGAGATATTATGGATAATAAAGGATATTATGGATAATAATATGGATAATAAAGCAGGGCCTTCAAGGTTGTCAGGTTTAGAGGCTAAAACTTGCGTTGGAAAAAAGGAAAAAAAAAAAAGAAAAGAAAAAGAAAAAAGAAAAGGCTGAATCAAGGTATCAGTACTGTAGCAGCTATTTACTGATTCAAAGCTGTACATAGACTTCAGGATCAAGTTTCAAGAGAGAAAACCCCCTATTTATTTATACACCTAATTGGTTTCTCTATAGCAGGTAGATACTTTCTGTGTTTGGCATAAAATATATGTATATAAAAGCAAATAGCAAAAATAAGCACAAATCGTTTTGTTTTAATTTCAGCTTTTTGCTCTTAATATACAGTTCTGTTATTTGGGGAAGCAGGAACTGAAGAGACTGGGAATGCCTAATGACTTTTCATAAATAGACTGCATTGGCAGATATACCTATGTAATTTCCTGCTCTTGAGAGTTTTATGACCTCTTCAGCTCTTACTATCTGTCTTATACTGTAGTCCTCCATCTGCTGACAAGAATAAATCTTGAGATGAGTAGTTGTAAGTAGTTAAGCAGCTTTGTTACTTTACCTTAGCAAATTATTACTAGCTTCTTCAAAATTCCATGTTAAGACACCCCAAGTGAAGCATTTTGGAACCATGTCTAATTATATGTCTAATGGAACATGAATAAAGAACAAACTCAGCAGGTTCACAGGTGCTAAGGCAAATTATACAAAGGGCTTTGTTGCAAGAAGAGCGTTTTTATATTTAAATACTTGGAAAGATGTTTCATGAGTTTATCCAACTAGTTTTCTCAAAGAAATTCTGAACCCTCTTTTTCCATAATAACGTTACAATTAAAAAAACATTCTCAACTGAATATAAATTGAGGCTCAATTTGTGTCTTAATGGGCTTTGTTTTGCAGATAGTTTTATTAAAATATAATCACCTAATCAAATTAAATTTGACTTTTCCTCTGCCTGAGCGATTGTGCTGACTGTGGGTACAGACACAAGATGAAGATGCAAATGGCCAAGGAAAATGGCAAACCCACCACCAAGGGGAAGAAAAATGTACATGAATGCACTTATTTCCAAAGCACATAATAAATAAATCTTCCAAGACTGTAGGTCTGCGGTGGGATTAGAGAATAGCAAATATTATTCTAGTGTTTCAGAATGAGAAAAACAGTGATACAGGCAATTTTACTTCAGGCTTTAGAAAACATTTTGAAATAATAATTTAAACGTTTCAGTTATGTACTGACAATAAGTTTTAAAATTTAAGGTGAAATAAGAGAGAACACAGCCAAATTAGTCAAAATTGTGAGAAAAGGGAGAGAATACAGACAAATTAGCCAAGATTTACCTGGTTAATATGATGGTATTTATGAGAATGGACAGATGATTATTTTACTTTTTAGTAAAAGGGATTGTGGTAGGCCTTATTTTACTTTTGTGCCCAAAGAGTTTTGGTATGGTATCAGATAGGAATTGTTAGTTCAGGTAAGGAAGATGGTGACTAATGAAGGATTATAATGGGCACAGAAAAACTCTACAAAAGATAAAATCAGGGTAGCCTACCTCCAAACAACACGAAGTTCTTGTAAACTGGCTTTAAGACGTTTTTTTTTTCTTTCTTTTTTTTTTTCTTTTTAGTATTTCCATGAAAGAAATGGTCATAAAATGTGGGAGTATGCTGGTAAATTCTGCAGTTGTACTGATGATCCCTTTTAATTTGTGCCAAAGGAGGACGAAATAATCACATTAAGATAACTAGGAGATGCTGGAGCATGGAGAAGGCATGGAATAATACAGTGTTGAAATTCACACATTTTGTGACTTATGACCAAGATTTCTGTTTGTATACTCAAGAAAACTATCTGCCTCCTTACTTCAGAAATACTGGACCTTAAAAATGTGCAGCAGATGTGGAAAAAGCAAATGTGCTACTGAAAGATATGAGAATTAGTTTTCCAGGAGAGAGAGAGAAGTATAGTGGTACAACTCAGTGTTGAATACTGCAAACAGTTTTCAAGTTTTCATTTAGATTGCAATAGGTGCACTAGTCTTACAAAACAAAGCCTGGACAAAGATGTAATAGCTTTCTCTTAATATATGCAAAGCATACAAGAAAAGAAAAGGAATATTGAAGTAAAGAGCAAAGAGTAAAGAGTAGTTATACATTGGGTGTGAATAAATTAATGCTGTAAATAAAAGATCAGTAACCAGTAAAACACTGAGGTTCTGCACGTACTTCCTTTTCAAAGAGCTTTTTTAGAGTGCATACTGAAAATGTAAGAAACTTTTTAGCAGATACATGTGATGGTAGAGTTCTGCAGTCCTATCTCCAGTGCAATTGTTATGTACTTGAAAGAGTCCTCTCAGGTCGTGTTGTGTAATAATGTAGAGAAAAATATTTTTTCCAGCTCAGGAGGTGATGAATGATCCTTCCAATACATCTACCACAGGTAACACCTGCAGGTGCAGTGCAAGGGAAGGGTGTAGCCCTTCTGTGATTGGAGATATAAGAGAAGTAGACAAGTTCATAAGCTGCAGTCAACATTTTGGCACATTCTTTCTTGCAATTCCCTTTCTTCGTGATCTGAAAAGACACTTAAATCATGCATACTCAAAACTTGCATACTGCAAAACAAGCACTTTCCACTGCCTGGAGAACATGCCTGTGGGCTTTGTCACAGGAGCATTGGCTCACGATGCTAGCAGCAGCAATGTCTACATGGGTTATTTCACAGCTTGGCTGCTTCTGCTTCAGGTGTCCCAATGAGGCTGGTTTCTTCACATCATGGCTTGTTTGTGTGCATGCTGTAAGGTATTTCAAACTGTCTGCATGTTCTGGGCTGCCTCACGCATGGTGCTGTTTCCTACTGTGTGCCTGCATGCTGACTGCTCTCTGTAATGAACATTAACAGCTCATGTTGCCAGATAGTGCCTGGCTCTCCCTCTCTTTCTGTGTGTCCAACCTGCTGAATACTGCATAGCCTTTGTGACACAGCTCTTTAACAACAGATTTCCTTTAGGTGTTTCTGTAATAATACCATAATTGGTACCTATGTAGCCCTGCTGTACTCCTTTGTAGCCTCTATGAACCTTGCAGCATGGTTTTAAACACCAAGAGGATGTTTAGCCATTGATTTTTAAAACCAGAGTGGCCCCTGTGTAGCAGAGGATTGAAAATGAAACATCCTGTGCCTGAGCCCTTTCTGGATCCCCTGAAGGGATACAGACATGCCATGCACATCAGACAACCCACTCCCTAATCCTGTAATTAAGTTATGTTCAAGTACTGTGTTTAGATTGCACTGGTTCCTGAAGGTGAAGTAATTTCAGTTATGTTGTTAATCCCTGTGTCATTACAAAGGTGGTACAATATTGATTAGTAAAATTTTATCATTATGTATTAAGCTTTTAACTAACAAAATTTAAAGCTAAGCCAGAAATTAAATATACTTGAGAAAAGTCAAGACACTATAAAGGGAGGGGGGGAGGAGGAGGGAGGGGAAAAAAAAAAAGAAAGACGATAAAGGGTAAGGTCATTATCACTGTGTGCGTGTCCATCCATCCCAGCACCCGCACTGACAGGATAAAAGAAAGCAACCTTTGACAGGGCAGGTGAGTAGGGCTCTGGCTTTGGGAAACATAGTGGGAGGCTACAAGCACCCTTCTTTATGCCCTCTTTCTGAAATGTCATTTGGGCAAAAGAAACCAGAAAAGCACTACACGAGCTTCAGTAGCAATGAGAACGTTGAAGAAGGCACAGAACTGGTGGCCAGGAGAGCTGTCTCAGTGAGACCAAGCAAATGTAACTCTAAAGGCTTGCTGTTGTGGTAAATTTTGAGAAGCTTGCTGGTCAGCCTTACCAAGCAGCTGTACTGTTGGAGGTGCATATAGTGTTTTCCATTGCTTTCGTCTCGCCGAAGTTTGTTTCAGTCTTGAAAATCTTTTTTTTTGGGGTGGGGTGGGGGGGGGGGTGATGGGATGATGGGACAGGGGACAGAACAAAGCACTAAAAGAGACTTCCGTTGTCCAGTGTCTCAGTGTCTTTCTTTGGAGCTTCCAAGGGGTAGTAGGGCTATACAGGCTAATTCAAAAACTGGAAGACAAATTTAGGAATATCTGCATGTAAGAAGTATCAAACTAATCTAAACAGCTCTGTGGCATGCAGCCTAGTAACAGAATGTCAGTCCTTGGGATTCTCCAGCAGTTTGCCACTTTGATATCTTTTTTGTTAAAGCCTCAGAAATAAAAATAATGAAATGAAAATAAATTTCTGTGGCTGACCTCCAGCAGAGAAGAGTACTGCCTTCTTTCTGCCTTTTGTCCATCCATAGGTAGCTCTTTGAGGGTGGTGACAATTTTTAATACTTTTGGATTATTTCTATAGTGAGGACATTTCCACCCTGTTTCAGATCACAGGGGGAGTGAGCTCACAGCTGTGTTGTTTGGGCTCCAGGATTCCAGCAACCTGGTGTTTGTTTTCCTGTGCTTCTCCACACACAAATAAAAACCCATGCCCAAAGACTTTAGCACAAAAGGGAAGGATGACTAGGGGAGCTTTATGCTGTGACATCAACACCAATTGAACATATATTTCTGCATCATGTGGAGAGAAGGTCTAGGATGTTAAGCCACCTCTGCAGTCAGGGATCCCAGGAAAGACATGTGTTGCACTAGTATTTGAAATACAATCAGACTTTAGAATTGATTTTCCATAGTACCTCATCTATTATAAATAACATACTTTTACTGCTTATCAGAATCATATAATGTAATGGGAACACCAGAGCTGAGAACCCAAAGTTCCCATTCCTTTTTTTTTTTTTAAATTAAACACTATTTTTCAATTCTGATCCAATTTCTTTAGTTCCTTGAAACACCGATTAGAAGTACAGTATCCTATTCTGTATCGTTATTAGCATCTGATCATTGGTTGTAACAGGGCAGCAGATGTCAGAAAAACATGGTAATAAGGACACAAATGTAATGGCCAAATTTTCTTTGGCTGTAAACATCCTTTTTTATAAGGATCAAGTGCCACAGTGTTTTGCGTGACACTAACTTAATATTTTCTTCAATTCTGATTTAATATATTCTTGTATAATTTCTGAATTATCCAGACTATATTTTTTTCCTCTACAAACCAAAGAATAAAATCTGCAATATTCAGTGGTAAAATTTTTGCAATTGATCTTTAAAAAAATGCAGTAAAATGTGTGAGATAATGGTACTTTGTCTGGTCTGAGATCTATGAGAGTCCGTTAGTAGATTAAGCCCATTTAATTTCTTGCCATTATTTGGCCACCTTTGCCCACTGGGCCTTAGATATTATGAGTAATGTGTACCACTACTGTTTGGAGGCCTCTTCACACACTTTGTAACCCATAATTAAACTGTGCCAGGTTACGTTACCAGGCTGATAAAGCTTTATCTAAGCCTTCTTTACTGATGCTATCCTTTGCTGCAGAGACCTGGGTTTGCATCCTTATATGACATACAGTGTACTTTCTGTCCAGCTTGGGGATGAGGAGTGCTGTGGTTAAATTCTGTCATATAGGCAAAAATTGTGTCACCTTTCTTGGCTGCAGGACTGGACCTATGGATTTTTCAGGCAACTGGCAGTTAACTTTAATGAGTACACTGGTTTTATGTAGCACTAAATGGCAAATGGTGTAAACCTTTGCCAAATCTCTGTCCCTTCTGTCCTCTGACTCTAACTTCAGAGCTGCAGTGACAGGTTCATTCCATAGCAAGGGAACTTTGAAGGCAAAAAATGAGGTAGCAAGCCACTATCTGATAACACAGATAGAAACACGGAGTGAGGTCTGCTGTGTTCTGGGGGACATGAGGTTCATTCAGTATTGTTATTGTAGCACTGGATGCCCATGAGAGCTGGCTGGGTGGCTGAGAAGAAGAGAAGAGAAGACCATAGATTTAATTTCATTGCTGACTCTGGGGAAGGAATAAATAAATAAATAAAAACTAATTCTCTTTTGAAGATATCAGTATCATAGGATTATAAACCAACTTTTTAATTCAGTAATACTTTTTTTCCCACAACTTTAATAAAAAGTGTGTCATAGTGAGGCAGTTGCAATGTGTGAATTACCATGTTTTGATCTGCTTCGTAAGTCTGGCTTCCATTTAAACCTCAATCAATTTAAAGCTAGAGCCTGTGACTATTTACATTACCCTCCTATGATATCTGGTACACTTATATACGTGTCCTGTCTCTTTTATCCAGTGCTTCCATTTGAAAACCTTCTTGAGTGTGATCTTGAGAACTGTTTAAGTTTTGAAAACTGCAGATATTGCAAGGCTCTTAAGACATTGTTGACATATGTGAAGGTTCTGGACAGACCTTCCAAAGAGAATTATAATGATATATTTTTTATTATTATTCTTAAAATATGAGCACAGGTTGTATATAGTAATGTTGAATTTCCATACCTGTATGTGGAAGTACTCAAGTATGGTTTTCTCAAAAGATTAGCAAAGAATCATAGAATGATTTGGGTTGGAAGGGACCTTAAAGACCATCCAGTCCCAACCCTCTGCCATGGGCAGGGACACCTCCCAGCAGACCAGGTTGCTCAAAACCACATCCAGCCTGGCCTTGAACATTTCCAGGGATAGGGCATCCACAACTCCTCTGGGCAACCTGTTCCAGTGCCTCACCACCCCTATAGTAAAGAATTTCTTCCTAATATCTAATCTAAACCTACCTTCTTTCAGCTTAAAATCATTACTCCTTGCACTGTCACTCCAATTCCTGACAAAGAGTCCCTCCCCAGCTTTCTTATAGGCCCCCCTTAGGTACTTGAAGAACACTTTAAGGTCTCCCTGGGGCCTTCCCTTCTCCAGGCTGAACATCCCCAGCTCTCTCAGTCTGTCTTCATAGGACAGGTTCTTCAGCCCTCTGATCATCCTCTGGACTTGCTCCAACAGGTCGATATTTTTGTTATGTTGGGGGCCCCAAAGCTGAACACAGATTATTTATACATTTTATTTTCTTCCACTTCCTTTATTTAGATCTCTCTCGCAGTAACCTTTATGTTGCTGCACTATATCTTCTTGACTGATGGATTTTATTTTAGGTAACCTGGGGGTGAGTGTTCAAGAAAATCACCACTCTGATTCTAAGGCTTCAATTATCTCCTGGGGCTCTGCTTTTGGAAACATGCTTTCACAGTTTCTTACTTCATGAGAAGCTCCTGATTGAATAATAGCCTTGAATTCAATTAGGAACCATGTGTTTTTCTGAGCAAAATATGAAAAAAATGGCTATTTTCCCATAACCACCTTGTTTAATTTTCTTGCAGTCTATCTCCACATTACACATGTGCTGTTCCTGTTGTCACTCATTAATTTTCCTTTTGAGATGCTTGTTCAGTCATTATTTTCTGCCAAATCCTGAAGAATGTATTTATATAGTGTTTTTTTTCTATTTCTTCTTTCTGTGAATTAATTACAAATTGAATCATTTGCTATCTGCTTGTCTACATTCCTAGCAAATGATAGTTGGATGTGCATTTGATTGCATCAGTTATTATTTTATGTATTTCAATTTCTGAAGTAATCATAGTTTGACAAGTGCTGTCCATTCTTCTGTGTCAAAGACTGCACGGTCAAAGAAGGGAAATTACAGCAAAAACATGCACCACAACTGAATGTGCTATGTGGCTATTCATTTAAAGACCAGGATGATGCCTTTTTTTTTTTTTTTTTTAAATCATCTAGCTAGAAGACTTTTGGTTAACCTGTTGAAATAATTCTCCATAAATAAATTATGCCAACAGAGCAGGGAAATGTGTGCAATTCAGTGTAATATATTGTTTGTTTCATAACTGTGATTAAAATATGGCTACTCTTGTACAACTATTGCATAGTTGGAATCATCTTCTTTTTTGTTTTGAAGAGTCCTTACTGCTGGTGGATGCCAGTGAAATGGGACAGAAGCAGAAACGTACATGTATGTGGTTATGGAAGAGTTTAAGAAATGGTACAATGAACCATGATGGCTCCATGGTGCATGACGGATTGCCATATGGGATCTGCCTGTCTGTGTGCTTCTTCATTTGCTGGCCTCTTCACCAAGGCTCCCAACAGAGTAATTGGGAAAGCAGAAGGCTTTTTTTTGGCTCATATATTCAGTGACATTTAATCACCTTAAAGCAATGGGATTTAAGTATTTAAATACCTTCCAGGATCTAGGTCTTTTCCACTTTTTGCAATAAATGTGCATACAGAGAAGTTCATCAAGAGGGATCTAATGTTGAGCAGTTTGGTCCCACTGCAACATAACCTTTAAATTTGTACTCAATTGTCAAGCTTTTGGGTAATCCTATTGAAATACCTGTGTGAGTCATTGGCTGGAGCAGAATAGGCTTGGCATTCCATAGCCTGGCACTGAACAGAACTACTTGTCTAGCCAGAAATTGCTCATCACAAGTCCAAAAAGAGGACCATGAATGCCAATTCTTCTTGTGTCCTTTGGGTGACTGAATAGTTACTGAACAGTAATGATATTTTTTTATCTGATGACCCAGATGTTAATAGTTATGTTACCATTACTAAACTATCCAGGCTCTAGTGGGGAAGCATTCAGCAGTCTCTGGTGTGTGCTTATTGTCTTTTGAGGTCAGAAACTGGTAAGCCCTTTTAGATTCACTGAAATTTTGGCAATTCAGTCTCTTTTCTATAAAACATCATTGTGCCTCTATTAAAAATGAACAAATGGGAAGCTATTGATTTCACAGCCTATTCACTTTACTGAGCCTGATGGTGGATGAGCAGAAGGAATGCACTAGGTAAACTTAATCCAAGGTCTCTGTAAGCATTTCACATAGCCTACTGAACAGCAGATATTGTGCTCTGCCCAGTCTGGAAATAGTATGTTGTCTGTTTATGTGTTGTAGGTGCCAAGGCTTTGGCATCCTGTTGCTCTTCTACAGATTACTTGTAAAGCTGAGCTATAGTTTATTATGTTTTAATTATCTTGTGCCATGCTGCTGGGATTTCTCTCTTCCCAATCTTGATTCAGAATAGCCATGGAGAATCAGCTCTGTTTTTGGTATGCATGCTGCTGCCTGGAAAAGGGTCTTGATATGTTGTACATAAATAAGTAAAGGAGGGAATATTTTGAGTCTCTGCATTGCCACTGATGTAAAATGAACAAGCTAAATTCTGCAGCTAGCATTTTTGGCTTAAGTACACTCAGATTCTCTGAAATGTAATAATTCTTTAATGTTTTTGATTCACCCTTTTATAGTAGAAAAGCAACATATTTGCACTCTGATGATAGTGGACTTTTTGCATGGCACCCAGAGGAAGCATTGTTCCAGTTCTCAGGTCTGATATTTAGAGATATCTTTCATGTTGCTGGTAAAAATGAGTGGTGGGTAAGACACAGTGTTAGCTGAACATGCCAGTAGTTGTCTGGATATTGCAGTCCCAATACTGTGATTACAAAGGCCAAGTCAGGTGTGGCAGTGTGTGACAACAGGAGTTACACTGTGGTTTAGTTTTTATAAAGCTTAACAAAGCAATGCCCCCTCTGCATGCCTGGGAAAGTAACTGGTTAGAAAAATTACATTGGATTGTAAATAATTGCAGCTGGGTTGTATCTGTTTGTTGTTGTTCTTCTTTTTTAATGGGTTTAATTAATGTTTTTATTATTTTCTTGCATGGCTTGTTCATGCATCATAAAAGTAACTAGGCCTTTTCTAATGTAGCATTGCTCTACAATTAGCTTTAAATTAAAAGCTAATATAAGGCAGGGAAAGCAGTGCTGGAAACTGAAGTTGTTGTGTAGCCTTCAAGAGAGATGTTAAGGAATTTCTGTTTGATTGTTGTTGCTTACTTGATTTTTGTTTTGTGTTGTTGTCTGTTGAGGGATGATTTATACACTCACAAAACCACCTGATGCTTTCACTTTTGAAAGTACAAAATAGATGTTGAAATAAATTCAGATAACCCAGGTAACATCTTATAAATTCACATATGGTCAGCCTCCTCCAGCTGAGGACAAACTGTGTTTCAGAAGTCTCCTGTGATTAACGTGGAAGCGTGTTCTCATTTACCCTGTAAGTTGAGTAACTCCATTCAGAATGACTATGCTCCAAAAGTTTAAGCTAGTAAACCACTTTAGTCTAAGACTCCACAGCTGAAGCACCTTAGAAGAAATGAGACATAAAAGAAAATGATTAAGGGGATTGTATAGCCTTTTGCCTCTATAATATCTCAAGTAAATTTCAAGGCTTTTGACAGTAGCTAGTGGCAGTAGAAAAATCTTTTGCAAGTGCTGCAAAAAGGCAAATTTTACCACCATTGGTCATTTAAAGTATAAAATGAGAATCAGCAAACCTGATTTAACATGGTTTAAGACATTTTGCCATCTGCTGTTACCATCATAGCTCCCATTTAGTGCCATCGATTTGAGAGCTTTCTCAGAGAAGGACCCAGTGAGATCTTCTGCAATCTTTGTTTATGATTACGGATACTTATTGCAATCATTCCAATTCTTTGGGCACTGCTGAATACTCAAGATTGGAAATGTTTACCAGGTCTTCTAGAGACCTATCTGTGGTAATTATGGAAAATAAATTACTACCATGAGTTGCAAGCAGATTGCATATTTTGTTTTCCTGCGTTATCCCCACTCATCCTGATGATCAGAATGAGGTTACATGGGATTTCACTTTCTGTAAAGTTATGTGGATGCCTCTCTACAAAGGTGCCTTTTGATGCTGTTGCATTTTCAGTGTCAGGGAGGTTGCACATTAGCCAGCAAAACACTTTCAGAAAACCTTATTCTAATCTTTGTTTAACACAATTAACTACCTGGCTTGCCTCATTGTATCTGTGCCAGGTATAGCATTCCCTGAAGTTTTTTTTTCATTTGTGAGAGGGAAGGTCCTTCTGGTCTGGAGGTCCTTCCCTCTAATTCTGAATTAATTAAAGGTCATTCTATGTGAAATCAAAAGATAGGGGGTTCAGATGTGACCTAGAAAGTAACTGGAGGTTAAAAGACTTTCCTAGATGGATGATATCTCCTTGTCTTGAGCTCCTGAGTAGTGAAAGCTGCCAACTGAGGAAAGATGAAAAAGCTAATGAAAATGGAGTGTGCAAACCAAACACTCTGCTTTCATCTTCTCATAGGATTGGACAGGTATATCCCGTAACACTGAAAAGAACAAATAAAAATAAATAAAACAAGATTACTTTCTAAATATATATTTTTTTCTTTTTCATGTGACTCATGTTTAATCTGTAAGAACTCACTATCAAAAGTTATAGAGTCCAAGGGCTCTGGTGAATTTTAAGGAGAGTCATTTACAAGGATAATATGAACATCCCCAAACACATGGGACAAAAATGTGCTTCAGGGGCATGTAACGTTACTAGGGCTGTAATATATACACATAATATTTAAATATTATTATTTCACTGGAGCTTAATTTTCCTCAGAGGCTACATATATCCCTTCTTTCTGGATATTTTGCAGGGAAGCACTGAGTGTTAAACTTTAAAGTTTTAAAGAGTTTGATCTGTTTTTCATTTGCTATAATTTTGAAAAGGTCTTTTTAATATAATAAAACAAATGGAAGTTGGGGTGCCTCCTTCCTGAGGAAATGTAAACAATTAATTATTTATAATTTTAGTTCTATAAATTGGAGTATTAGGAGGCTAGCTAAAGAGATTTTTATTCATAGTAATGGTTTATTGGACAGTTGTCAGGCTTTCTCTGGCTGTGGGATGGTGTACTGCCACACCCATTCTTTACTCTGGATAGTTTTCCCATATCTATACAGAATTCCTGTACAATTTTGTTTACATATTTTCATTTTCCACTCCGATATTAATTGAAGAGACAAAATAAATTCAAATCAGACTTTATATTGGGGGCGGGAAGCTATGAATTCAGAGTTGTTTGTGCATGACTTTAAATAATGTTATATATTTTAAAAGCTTGGTTAACAAAAAGTGTATGGGATATTTTCATTAGACATTAAAATTTTTCTTTTTACCATGAATGTGGTCAAATACTGGAGCAGGATGCACAGAGAGGTGGTGGTGTTCCTGTCTTTGGAGGTGTGGAAGACTCACCTGAGCATGGCCTTGAGCAGCCTGGTCTAACCAGATATGTTTTGAGCAAGGGGTTGGGCAGAACAATTCCAGAGGTCCATTCTGACATCAGTTATTCTGTGATTCATTTTAGAGTTTTAAAGAAAATCACTGCCAGCCCTGCTTTCAATTAAAGCATAGTAGTGAGATGACAAAAAGTTTCTACTAGAAGCTGTGTTATACTGCTTGTATTTACAAAACGCTTCCTGTTTCCATAAGATGTGAGAAGCTAGGCCATTACTGAGTTATTAAGGTTATTCAGAGATTTATTTGAAGCAATGGAAATGTAGTCCCAGGCTACAGACAACACAAGAAGAAAAATATACTTATATAAGATTTATTGAAATAAAAATTAATCGAAGACCATCTTTGCCATAAATGATTTGCAGTCAGTAGACGGGAATTATAAGGACCATTGTACCCCCATTGATTCTGTCTCTGAGTAACTATTATTCAATGTATTGATTGGATTTCTCATTTCTTAAATGGTTCAGAATTTCGTTTGCAAACTTTGTTTAAACAGGATGCCAGTTCACAGGGAAAGACAGAAGGAGAAAGACATTTTTTGGTGGAAAAAGTGCAACAGAAATAGCAGCTGCTGTTACAGCTGGTGACTGCGGTAGGTAGCCATAACATTTTCAGAAATGAGTAAGCAGTTCTGAACAGCATGGGGCAGATGCAAGCCAGGTTAGAACGAGATCAAATCAGAAGAGATTCCTCAGCTTTATAAACTAGATGATTATTTCTTGCATCCTGTTCAAGTATCCAGTACCTCCAGATCCAGTTGCAATTCAGGGTTTAGTGTGTGGGTTATTACAGTGCAGCTTGTTTCTGGAAGCAAAGCAAATGATATTTTATTGAAATGGAATCACCTCTGTACCTCTTGTTGGTCTGTTATTGGCTGCTATGTATGCCTATATTGTCTCTATAATGTAGCCAATCAAATATAGCAAAACAGGGTGTATTCTCAGGTACAAATTACTTTCTACAGATCACTTATGTTAAGTTCCTCTGTCAATAGTTTAATTTCTTGATCCTGTTCCAGCAATCTGGCTCAGTAATATTCAGTGTTCTGGTTTTCACTTGAATGTCATGTGCATTCTTCAAAAATGCAAGTGACATTGCAATCAAAATGCAATCAAATGCAATCAATAAAGCAGATGCCCACTTTGATGGTGCAGGTCCTCTGATCATTGAGATCACATGCTCTTTTCTCATTTTGTCTGAGTAGTTGAAAGTGCTGTCAGATGAGAAAACAAACAAAACCTAAAGAAATATTATTTCTGCCTAATAATCTGGTTGAATTTTCAGTTTACAAACAGTTTCTCTGCAAACATCATCTGCTGTTCAGGGAAATTCTGTCTGTACTGATAGCTCTCATCTTTGCTTCCTGAGTGCCTAAGCTTGCTCACCACTTTTTTCCCCCAGTATCATATTGTATTTCATGTAGAGAATTTTTCATTTAGTAATCTGTCTTTTGGGTAATTAAGGAATTCTTTTTTATCTCTGCTTTATTGGTTGCATTAATGGTATTTATAGGTATAGACATAGTTATTGTCTGACCATTATGTTCTGTACAATTGACCAGAAAAACAGTGTTAGTCGAATAAATAAAAACTCAAAAAAATGGAACCCTCTTTACTTGCAAACGATGTCTGCATCATTGGTGATGCCAGCCTTGTATTTCCATACCAAACCCACTGAAATGGAAACTCAGGTATGCATGCTTAGTCTTTTTTTTTTTTTTTTTAATCAGTACAAACATATATTTAATTTAAGGTAACTTCATTTAGATGTTTCAAAAATACCAGAATTGGTATTTTTGACCTTTATTCATTTGGTTGAGGGAGAACAAGCAGGAAAGCAAGAAGAAAAATAAAATGTGGTGCAAGTAATTAAAAGGTTGCTTCCATCTGCTTTCATTATACAGCAGGGAAAACTTCTTATAGCATCTGTCATGGAGTACTTCCCAGATGATTTTTGATGGCATGTCATACTATAAGAGAATGGTGTTAGAGAATTATCTTTGGATTATACCACTTTTAGGTAGCACAAGGGGCAAAGGAATGATCTGCAGAGACTGCAAGGAAAGAACAGTTTTCTAAAGTTGTTTAATGTGTTAGGAACTGAGACAGTAGTTTCTATTCATGGTTCAGCTGTAGATAATACGGAGCAGGGTGAGGCATAGAATAATGAACGTTAATTTATGAAGTTTTGACTTGGGGGATTTGATTTCTCTATCAAAGAGAGTTCCAGAAGTTACTAGTTAATGAGAAGTGATGGGACTTAAAGTGGTGTTTGAAAGAACTGTGGGAACAAAGAGAGACGAACTCCAATTACAGAGTCGATAGCGGTTTGGGGAGATGATTTATGGGGACACTAAAGGTCTGATGTTTGAGGATATGAGAGGAATATTTTTCTGGTAGAATTAATTGCTTCTGATAGATTAGATAAATGAGATCTTTTAGAGCTTTCTTGAGTCTGAGAGGACTGTTATCTACAAGGAAAAATGTGTTGTGGAAATGAATATTAGAAGCCCTATTTTTACAGTTAACTTCCTTTTCCAAGAAGTCACTTAAAGAAAAAGAAGCAAACTGTGCAGTAGTTCACAATTTTGTTGTTCTGACATATATACTTTTGTGATATATAAGTATAATGGGTAGACTTAAGAGCATTCATGTTCTTCTTTTTGAAATACATTCTGATCAATTTCAGGTTGAATATAAGGAAACAGTTGTTTCCATCTTCAAAAGTAGTTGTACAGGAAAGACAAGGATCATATCAGTTTGGATCTGTTCTTATTTTACCTTTACTGTTTCAACTGTCTTCAGGGTGAACAGATTTATAACTAGATGCTTGAGAAACACTAGTAAAATATGCAGTGAAACAAGAATAATAATTGCCATGGGAGCAACAGTGAAAAGGCTTTTTGCCAGTTCCACAGACACCAACTAATCAGAATAATTTAAGTCTTGGACACGTTTCAGAAAGGCCATTTATATAACAACTCAAAGTGAACTGTCTAGTTTAGGAGCTCTCCTCTCTGTTGTTAATTTATCAACTTTCATTCTGAGAAAACAGAAGATGCTGCTAATAGTTTTAAAGAATTCGGTAGTAAAGACAAGAGATGAAATGTAGAGCTCTTATTAGCCAGAGTGGTGATTTTCTAACTGATAGAGGGATAGTTTTGTTTCTCACCTATATGTCATACTTCAGTGACAGTAATAATAGCTGTGCTCCACATTCCTGTTTTTCAGAAACTCCTTTCTGTAAAGATCAGTAGAAGGCCTCAAATGACAGAGATGGTGTTGATGGAAACCACCCTTTCCGTCATCCTGAAACATTCCCTAATTACATTCCTTATTTCACAGAACCTCCCATCTTGAACGTCTCTAGGCTTCCTCCACACTTCAGTTAGAGTTCTCACACTACGGTAGGATATGCTCAGGAAATTAGAGACTGTTGACCAGAGCACATCCTCCATGCCTTTGCTATCAACAGATCAGTTGTATAAATGTGAGTTTTGTTTGCATGAAGATTAAAACTGAAATTCATGAGACATGACTTCAACATGGGTATAAAAAATGAAAAGTGAAGTACTGTGTACATGTATGTTGTGACACTAAGCAGTGCAGCCTAGACTAGGGAAAGACTTTATCCAAACAGTACACATAGGTTTGCCCAAAAGGTATATCATTAGTTGTTTAGGGCTATACATGTGTTAACTTTAGAACCATATAAATTAAAGACTTTTTTGAATCCATCAATTAGCTCTTATGAACAGCTGCATTGGTATCAAGCAGATTATCTGCAAACAGTAAAAGCTATAATGCTGTACCTATGCAACATAAGAAATATTTTAGGCTTTTAGAAGTGAATATTATCTTAAGTTGTGCAATAGCAGAGGTAACAGGGACAACCACCATGTACTTTTACTGTCCTAACATTTCCCCAGAAAAGAGAGGCTTAATGCAGACTGCATAACACAATTATAAAGAAAAATTAAATTACTCAGGTGACTGTACACTTGGGAGGAAGGGAAAAAAAAGAAAGTAGGACATCATGGAAGGAAAATAGGTTTATTTTGTTTTGTAACTATGGATTCTATAACATTAAAATGAAACTAAAGAAAAGACCAATTCTGTGCTCACATCCAAGAACTCAGAAGCTATTGCACATGCTAGACACGTTTACTAATAGGTTGTCAGGTTTGAAAAATCAACTGAGAAATACTTACTAAATTTGCAGATGAAGCAAAGGTGAGAGGATTAAAAGTGCGTCAGGGGGGTGGATTGAGGATGATCATGACAAATGAGAGCAGCGTTCTGAAAGAAATAGAAGCAAATTCAATGTGAAAATGTGTGTCTATTCCTAAGAATAGTGTCTGCGCCATTACAGGATGTGAAAAGCTGGGCCAGACCAAGGATTCACATTAATGCTGCACCCAGGCTTGCACACTTCAGGAAAGATGCAAGCCACATAACAAGACCAAAGGAGAGGACTAAGATGAAGTAACAGTTGTGACCTACATGGCTAGAAAAGTGTAGGGGAACATTAAAGGGGCTTAGTTAGTAAAACAGGCAGCAGGCAGAAGTAGAACACAAAAATGTTTTTCAGGTGCTTAAAAAGTAAATGCAAAGGAAAGAAATAGTTAGCTCTCCTGGCGCACGGTATATAGGATGAGCACTGCTGAGAAGAAAGGCAAATGAGAGTAGGAGGTTAGGAATAACTGTGACTATGAGCAGTTACGCTCTGCAGTAAATTGCCTAATGACATGGAAAATCTCCACTGGTAGAGATACCTGAGAAAGTTAGATAAATGTCTGGCAGGAATATCACAGGTATTATTAAATGCAGATGGACATGATAGATATCTTCTTGATCAATTTTCTCTCCTTCCCATGAAATACATAAAAAAAAAAAAAACTTTGTTTTTCTCTAGAGTCATTTATGTTTCCCAAATCGTTTTAGCTTGAGGCATTTTGTTTGATTCCAGTGCTGAATAACTATTGCTTGCCAAATCTTGGCTGCTGTTGCTTATATGGACCCCGTGACTGAGGCTGAGGAATCTGTGTATTCACATTCGAAGCCCTCTCAACAGACCCAGAGGAAGGAGTAGTTGGAAAAGTTGCATTTGAGCTAATATCGCAACATCCAGGTGTGGGTATGGGCTTTCACTGGTAGAATCCTGAGACAAGAACAACATGTTGTATCTGTTTTAGGAAAATATATTATATGAAAATTTTATTACTCGTTGAGAGACAGGCTTTATAAGATGAACGTACTAAAATGCTGTCAAAATTTCAGTCAGTCTATCAATACTGAATGACAGAAATACAGTTACCACAACAAGAGGAAGTCATAACAGTACTTCCTTCCAGGATAAATTAGCACAGCAACAGTTTCAGAAAACTTGTTGAGATTCATTGCTACTACCCTTCAGTTGTCACTGTGTTTGCATTTCATTCCTTCTTAAAATGTCAACTATGACTGCCTGTGTCCATGTATGTTGACAGAAAGGTCTTGGAGCAAGGTTTTGGTTCCCCTGAGTCAATGAGCTTTGTCAGTGTCTTGCATGGGGTCAGGATTTTGTCTCCAGTCTTTTCTTTTTCTTCTTATTTAATAGCAGGAATTTTCATCATTTGTATCCTTGCCTTCAGAACAGTAGACAGAAGTCCAGGGTCCTTGGGAAACTTGAGAATCATGGGAATGATTCTTTTTCTAAAAGTAAAATTAAATAAATTAGAACTGGAGCAGTGTTACATGAATGGGCTTCTGAGAGCTGGCTAGACCAGTGGCAAATTCCTTGTGCTTATTTTTGATATGATATGACACTGGAACTCAAATGTTTAAAGCTGCCAGATATGTTCATGTCTTTCTCTCAGAATAGGAAATAATGGACATGTTTGTGAGCGTCCTTCAGATGCTCTAAATTCCAGGTTGTGTAATCACCCTGTGTCAAGCTTGAGAAGAAAAGTACGTGTTGCAATTACTCCCCTGAGATAATTGTTGTCTTGTTGAACAAGAATTTCTTTGCCTCGCTCATCCAATCCTGAAGTACGGAGCACTTTAAATAACAAATAAAATAATTGAATTCATATTTTATTTAGTGAGTGTGGTGCCTTGTATAATCAAAAATGTTTTTGGTTGGATTCACATTCCGTGCTGTATTATTCAGCACCACCTCTGGCTCTGAATCCCAGCAGCTGCCCTGGCTCCCAACCTTTACCTGGCAAACATCCTCCTTCAGAAAGCCAATGTTTGCAGGGAATAAGGAACAGAATGGAGCAGCTACATGTGTGTCTTCTAGATACAGTAATATTTGATTACTTAAGAATTTAAGAAAACCCTTATCTCCCATGCATTAACAAATTTAATATTCATTTTTGAGTGACTGGATGATTCTGCACTTGCTAGGTCTGTCCCAAAGCTGAGAGAGATGAAGCACTCATCTTTTTTTTACAGATGCTTTTAGCATATTCCTTGCTGTTTTTTTCTTATTCCTTCCACAAACAAATAGTGTCCTGGTTTCAGCTAGGAGAGAGTTAATTTTCCTCCTCGTAGCTGGTATGGTGATGTATTTTGGATTTAGGATGAGAATAATGCTGATAACACACCGATGTTTTAGCTGTTGCAGAGCAGTGCTTACACAGAGACAGGAACTTTTCAGCTTCTCATGCTGCCCTGCCAGCGATGGGATTAGGGGTGCACCAGGAGCTGAGAGGGGACAGAACCAGGGCAGCTGACCCAGACCGGACAAAACGATGTCCCACACCACATGGCAGCATTCTGAATAATTAATATAGGGTGGCTGGCTGGGGCAGGAGGAACTACTGCTTGGGGACAGACTAATTATTATTTCTCTTCCTTTTCTGTCCTATCACACTGCCTTCATCTCAACCCTTAAGCTTTTACTTTTTTTCCTCCTGATTTTTTCCCCCATCCCACTGGGAAGAGGCAGGTGAGCAAACAGATCTGTGGTACTTAACTGCCAGCCAGGTTAAACCACAGTTATGGTACAGGTTTTCTTGTTTTTACTTTGGTGGAACTGAACCATCCTTACTTAAAGATTTCCCAATGCATTTCTAAATGTATTGTTGCATTTTCCATTTTTAATCCTCCTCTGAACTATTGTTGTCTGTAGTTTATTGAGGCCATCTTGAGACAAAAGAAACCGAAGAAAATAAAAATAAAAATAAAATAATAATCCATTTTCCTTCCCTCAAAGACTGGGGGCTAATTATGTCAGTATGTGCATCTTTTGGAAATGAATCAGAATCTGAGTTCTTTTCAAAAAAAAAAAAAAAAAGCCAGGAATAAGATTTGATTTTTCACTATCACTGTTCAAGGGAGCAGGAATAAAGATAGCAAAATCTTTGCACTATGGTTGTAAGTCTGGTGACTTAACGCACAGCATCTGTACATCACAGGAGAGTCTTGCATAGTACTCAGTTGGGCACATAATGAAGATATTAGGATATAAGTTGAATTTGTGAAAGAGGACTTGGAGCAAGCTCTTTTTCAAAGGAGAACTCAATAATGCTTCAATAGGATGTGACTTCAGAAAGCCTGATTTAATGAATCCACCTCCAGCATGTGCTTTGTCCCTCCACTGCAGAATCTTATTCTCATTACACTATTCCTTAAAATAATTTCTTGGGACCAAACAATAAGCATTATATTGAGGCGCATTGCACTAACAGAGGATTTTTGTCTTACTAATCTTTTTTTTTTTTTTATATATGTGTATATATATATATATATATATATATATATATTAAAAACCCTCCAAGTACATGTTTAGACCTTTCCAGCAGATGAGTGATTTCAACATAAAGCATCCAATTTTTTTATACTTTTTTCTATCTTTCTCATGGAATGAAATCTTATCAAAACTTAGAGATTCATTCTGTCTCTTTGGGAATATCCTTGACAATAATGTGCATCTAAACCATTCTGGCCTGTGGAAGAAGCCTATTGCATCCCTTGTGGTGCATGGCTGTTTCTTGAAAAAACAATATGATTCTGTGCCCTAATTTGGCAGCTCAAATTACTCCATTTTTTTTTTTTTTCAGGCAGGAAAGCTGGCAACCTGGGAACATTCTTTCAGATATCAGTTTTGTCAGAGATATGATTGATATCAGAGGTATGATGTTTCTGGATTCAGAAACATTGTTTCTTCTTCCAGTACTGCATTTAAATATGTTATTAGAATAGCAAATCATACTGTCTACTCAGAAACACCTTTGAAAAGAAGATTCATATGGCTAATAGAAACAAGCTACAGGCACATACACATTTTCTCTGCTTCATCCATGAAAGAAGTCTGTCTGTGTGAAAGGCTGATGTGTAAAATTCCCCTCTCTGTATATCACCCTCCTCCTAAGATGTTTAATGTTTACTCACTAATTAAATGCTATAAAGAAAAGATAATATTTTATGCACACAGACAAGAACATGGCTTTCACAAATTTGAGTTAGTGAAAAATCTTGGAAACACAGAAAAACAAGAAAAAAACAGTTGTTGCTTGTGCTTAGGATTTGGAGACTTCTGCTGCTTCCCAGTAGGAATTGCTCACTACCTGTTCTCCCTGTCCTCTGTTCTGGGTACAAGCAGAAACCTTGCATTCTAAAGTAATTGAATGTACTTGTTAAAAAAAAAAAATCTCCAGCTAATTCCGCCTTATACTAGATTTACTGATTTGATTGCCAGTTTTCTTGCCATTTTCTCTCTATTCTCATAGGTTTTAGTGTTCTGGAATTCAGTGGGGAAAGAGTTTTTATTCTTTCATTTCTCTTTCTGTGCAGTAGATGAATGTTGGTCATTCTTTGCTGTTTCTCATGGATTATTACTTCTGTCCACAACAGTGGATATAATATATGAAAAAATCATTTTAATACCTGTAATTTTGACTTCCCTCAGGATTTACTATGTATGAACAAGTTTTCTTGTTATTAAATTAGTAATCTGTCTTATGTTTGGTCTGATATGGCATTTCTGTTTTGGGGGTTTGTCCGAATGAAGGCAAGAAGGAGGATTACATAAAGTTAAACTTTCACATATTGTGAACCTACTTACTTAGTTCAAAGCGGCTCTTAGTGGATTTGTTTCATGTGTCTTCTGCCCTGACAGTTGCTTTTAGGAAAGCTCCATTGGTCAATTAGTGCATTAGATCAGAAATGGCATCATTTTTCAAAAAGAGACAGGACAATTCCTTAAGCCTCCGTTCATCTGGTTTGTTACTGGAAGTTTAATTTGAAAGTGGCAGACCCATCTTAAGAGAAAACAAAAGACCAAAAGAAGAAAGAATCAATTTAGCCCTTTTATATGAATATGCTATGAAGTGTTATATGTTATGCACTTCAACATTAGACGTGAAGGATTTTGCTAGGATTAATCCCAACCTCATTATATGCAAAGCATGACACTATTTCAGATTCATTGTTTGCAAGCAGTCTTATGGAGAGGGGGTGGTGGGTGGTAAGAAAATAAAGCCCATGGCAGTGGGATTGTAGGAAAAAAAATACTGTATTCAAAACATTTTTTTTTCATTTAAAACCTTTTTATCATTTCTTTTGGATTTTATTAAATCAATGTTATTTTTCATACTTGTACTTTGAATATTAAGGGTTTAGATTCAGGTTAACTGTTTAGATTCAAGTAACTGATGGCTGTAATAGCTGCTAAGACATCCTAGTTAACCTGTGTTGCTACTTGTTTTGTGTATTTTATTTTTTTTTTATTTTTTTATTTTTTTTTTGTATCTGCAAAAAGCATCTAATCTGCTACCTGCTTCTGGCAAGGCAAGGCAAGGCAAGGCAAGGCAAGGCAAGGCAAGGCAAGGCAAGGCAAGGCAAGGCAAGGCAAGGAAAGGAAAGGAAAGGAAAGGAGGGGGATGGGGGCTTGCTTTTTGTAAAGTCTAACTGGAAAAACTATTTAAAATTGCTTTAGCTTATGGGTAGTTCCATGTCCATGCTATGTTTAGTTTCTGAATAGCCTCCGAGGATCTGAGAATTAAATCAAAAAAAAATAAAAATAAAAATAAAGCAAGCTTAATTGTTAAAGGAAGTAAAGGAAGTTGTTAGTTTATTTTTTTTTTATTATTTGTTTTTCCCTCCTCAGCTTTCCATCCTTTGTCCCAAGGGATACCTTAAATTATTTATTTTGAAAATTCTTGCTTCACCCTGTGTTAGATGTTTGTGCTAAAATTGTATTGACATAAACATCTGCACAAATCTCAGTTCAAAAGAATACTTAGTTGAGGGAATTGTTACGGAAACAGCTGCCAGCTGACATCCTGTTACTGCAAGGCTGGAGAGGCTGGCATACAACTAACATTTTTCCCTTTCTGCCTGTTGTGCATAGACAACTGAGTTGGCCAGAAATTGTATTTCATGTAGTAAAGAGTGAAAGATTGGGCCAGATATTCTAAACAGCCTGAGTGTTACTGACTCCTCATTAATTATTTAGCATGGTTTTGCTCATTTACTGTGACCATCTCAAAAAAATCAGGGATATATACAAATTTTAAAGAAGCATAGATGTACCATAACATGGTACCATAACATCCCTGTACACATGAGAAAAAAAAATAGTACGGGGGAAAATTGAGATAGTGAAATAATTGTCTGATCTTAGTGTAGGTTCTGCCTTGTCAATTTCTATCAACAGGTTTAGTCAGAATCACTGTTTGTTTGTTTGTTTTATTGTTGTTGTTTTCCCTTTTAACTATAAGGGCACAATTACAGTTTTATAAAGCAATTAAATTTTATTTTCATAATTGCTTTATTACTTTTCACTCTTAATTGCCAAAAGGATAAGAGGTGATATCAGATGGGGAAAGGTTTTGGGGGGGAAGAAAGAAAAGATGACATTTTTCAGTATTTTTTATCTTCTAAACTGAATAAGATTAAGGAACGCTAGCATTGGGTTTTGTGCATGTATTGCAATGCCAGGAGAACATTCTGTTTTCACTGATGTAAGAGTGGGAGTTGTCAGAGAAGGACATCAGGCATTTCTTCTCCATACACTAGTTAAATCCAGAAATTTGATGGCGCAAGAAACATAACACCTGTTTTGTCAGATTTCACATTTTAATGGATTACTGTTGTATTCCACAAGTAATGTCATTTTTATCTAATACATGAAGTGAAGGGCAAGGATCTTATATAGACCTAGATGATAATTGCCCAATAAATGTTTCATGTGCAACTAAGACAGTGATTAATGCTTGACAGATGAAACGGGAATAGAGAGAGCGCCCATCAATGCCTTTTAAAGGATAACAAAGCAATATGCTTGCATTTGGTTTTCAAAGCTCAGGATGATGAGAGGAGATATGCAGCTGTTAGATATCAATGTATTTATGGCTTATGTGTGCCTCTGTCATGAATGACATTGTAAAAAAAAAAAAAAAGTTCTTCACGTGCACTTTTGATGAAATAAAGAAATACGATGTATCATTCTGTCAAGATTATTTTACTTGTCCATTCATTCAAGGTAGGGTAAAAGATCTTGTTCTTGACTTCATATTTAATCATCTCAATGCATGCCACATTTGGGCTTTTATTTTTTGGCTTATACAAATCATATTGAATGCCTGACAATGTAAAGACAATTTTAGAGATAGCCGTGGGTTATTATCTGTTTTACAGGTTATGGGCTTGAAAACTAGAAAATTTATCTTTCAAAAATGTGCACTAACAAACAGGGCTTTGTCTGATAATATTTGATAAGAAAATATTTTATAGCTCTCTAAATCAAAACATTCATGGTGATCTTATTTCACCAAGTCATATTTATTTGTTGGTTGTTTTAAAGTACGGTAATGGCCAATGAAATCCTGAACATTGGTATGTTTTGACAAAGTGAGAGTATTTGCTGACAAAATCATTCAAGATCCATTCAAGATAGCATTTTAGCCACTCCAGGCTTTTCTCAGAGCTGACATTTCCCTCTTTGAGGTGTCTGTACTTCAATGGCTGTACTGCTGCATGGGTGCTGTAACAAAAAATTTGGAAGGACCCTTGATAACAAAGGTTTCCCTTGAGTGGGAAGGGAAAGAGCCTAGATCATTACCCCGAGGAAAAAATAGTGTGTCATAAATTACTATAAAGCAAGTAGTCTTTCTGCAAGTACAAACTCATCAGAGACTTGCTGTGCCTGAAGTTCCTTGGGAGGATAATAGACAAGAAGAACCAACACCCTGATGCTCACCTTTCATCAACCCATAACAAAAGTCACAGCCCTGACATGCACTGCTAGGCACCATACACACCATTTCCTAGGAGTGGCAGTTTATAACATTTTCTGTCTTTTATTTATTTATATTTTACTTGTTTCATTTAAAAGCAAGTGAAAGCCATATACCCATTGTCAGCAGAGTATTCTCTTTGTTTCCTTGTGAGAAGGTATTTAACAACTGAAGCAAATTAAAGCATGCAGTCATTTTACTTAGAAAATGAGCTAGTGAAATTGTACGTATATACGTACAGTACATTGTATGTATATACTGTCCATGCCTGTACTGATGGATAGCTATTATTCTAATACAGATGAGAAAAAGTTACAGAGGCTAAACAATATGCCGTTGGCCAATAGAATTATAACACTGACTTTTATGAATAAAGTAAAACAGAATGATACACTTAGGTTTGAAATGCATTCACCAGAAAACAAGAAAAATAGTCTCCAGATGTTTTGTTTTCTGCCCCCCCCACCCCCCACCCCAGCTTTCAGGAGAATTTCCTGAAGGTTTTTATTTTGTTCTTTTTGGGCTTCTAAAAACCTTGTTCTCAGGCATCCTTGATGCTTGTGAAAGAAGTTTGAGAAAATAAGTAACTTTTACTTAAATGCTCAGAAATGCTCAGAAAGTGGCAATAACGTTCATTTAATGGTATGACTTTTACCCTTTACCTGCAATGCTGTCAGATGTCTGACAGAAACACTTTAAAGCAGTTCAGACTCTGCATCTCTCAGCAATATTTCATTCTGGCTCATGTCCTTAAGCTCTGAGTCTCAAAGTTTAAATGCTAACAGTGTGCACTTAATACTGATGAATTCAAGTTAGTGAGACTATATTCACACCTACGTGATAATCTGCTGACTAGCTAATAAACGCTAATTTTCAAATCTCATCCAGCTAATTTAAACTGGATTAGTTGTTTTATCTAACAACATTAAAATAAGAAAATGTCCTAAAAACTGGTGCCTGCATAAGACAAAATATTGAATAACTTCAAAGACTCTCTTCCTTCTTCCACAACCCAATATATTAAAAAAATAAATAAAATTGAAGCAAGACATGTTTTTTTTTATGATACATGCTTTAAAAGTGGATCAATGGGAAGTCTATCCATTTAAAACATCTTGACTTCCTTGGGGAAAATGTTAGTATATTATTGAAAACCTACATCCTAATATGTATTATTCTATTTGTACTGATCTAGGATTGTAACATTCTTTCTCATAAACAGGCAAACTTTAAGACATTGTGTTGTACAATGAAGCATATAGAGCTTCTGGATGAAGTTTGTCTGTACACTTACCTCTCCTTCACACACATGTGTATGAACAAAAAACATCCATCTAGCTTTGCAAGGAAGAGCACAGTTCATACTGTCTGCTATTCATATCCTTAGCTGTCCATACTCAGAAAATGCTCTGCAATGATAATGGTAGATAATGATATTCTGAGTTTCTTTGAGCAGCAGCAGAGTCAACTGTCTCTTGTGGCATTTTCAACCTCTGCCACAGAAACAGTAAAGGCAGAGCTGGGTTCCCTCCAGGCAGTACACCACAGCCTATTGGTAAGCAAGATTTGTCACATGTTACAGGAATGTCTCATTTAACATATTAAGGATTCGATCCGTAGTAAATTGGTCAGCAAACAACAGTTCATCTGTTTTCTTGCTATATCGGATTTGTGTACTAACAAACTATGCTGCCTTAGGTGCTATCTAATCACAAAGGAACAAGAAGAGATTTTCTGTTTATTTCTATGTATGTAAACAAGTTCCTACAAAGTTGTTAAAAAGCAGCTTGTAGGAGACAGGTTGTAATTCAGATTTGTGTGTACTTTGATCTGAACTGCACACAAGTTGGGTCTGGATATATCAATAATATTCATAACTATTTAATTAAAAGAGGAAGAAAAGCATTTTTGAATATAAACAAAATATAAAATATATATAAAATATAAAATATATACTTATAAAATAAACAAAATACAGTAAATTATATATAAAATGTTTAAACAGGTCTTAGAATATTAGAGCATTGTTAATGTCAACTAGGGGAATTTTTGCCACAGAGAATCCCAACCTGTGAAGAATGGCTAGTAAGTTGCTCAACTTGAATTTAATTATCTTTTCCTATTGAAGTAGGCAAGAAGGTCATCAATATGCATCCAGAATTACACAGCACAGTGCAACAGTAATCTCTGAAAGGTCAATATTTTATCTTTCATGGTGTTGTCAAGGTTTTCCACAAATCAACATAATTAATCATCATAATTGATCATCAAAAAATTTCTACTGTGGAGAAAAAAAAAAAAATCTAATTTAGAGAAGTGAGTGTTTTTCCTGAAAATAAGTAAACTAATGAGAAAGTTAATTCTAATTAAGTTTGGTGAAGCATTAGCAAATGAAAAGATGAGTAACTACTTTTTTTTTTTCTTTTCACAGTATACATATTCTATAATTCTTAACTTAGTAAAAAACTTTTTCAACTAGAAAGTTTTTAGAAGTCATATTTTCCATAAGAAAAGTCAGTTGCTTCAGCATAACTTGGAATGCCCTGTGGGGATTTTTCATCTCAGGCTGGTGGTGCCTCAAGCTTATGGTCAAGCTTATTTTTCAGGATTGATGGCAGGGAACTCTTCAGAAATTGCTTTCTTCTTCTTCTCCCAGCCTAGGGTACAGAATCACCTGCCATTTAGAATAATTTCCCATAAAGTACCTTTGGAAATCTTGATGAATAATGTGCAGGGAAGAAAGGCTAGGATTTTACATGGTGCATATATCAAGGCTCTTTCCATCTTCATAAAGTCTTAAGTACATTGGGTCTTTTTCTAAGCATGTGAACTTGAGTTCTGACTGCTAGTTCTGTTTGTACATCTCACTCATAGCCTTCATCTTCTTCAAGTTCTTTATTTGATCATATGTTTTATTTACAGAAATATATACCATTGTTATACCAATGGTTATTGGTATACCAATATTGTAATTACAATGAAAAAAAATTCTGAAACTTTAGGTATTGCAGCTGTTAGTATAAATATTATGTGCCAGATCTTTCCCTGTGGTAATTCAGTGGGTAGGAGTGTTCTTAAACTGGATGATAAGGATTTTGATATCATGAGATGCATGTGAGTTTTGGCTGTTCTGACACCAATGATTTTCATGGGTATTTATGTAGTTAGTGTGATATGACTCATGTGGAAATAATACAAAGGCAGTTTTATTTATTTATTTATTTTTTCCCTAACAGACCCCCAAATGCACTGTAGGGCATACAGTGGCTTTTTAATGCGTATGTAAATAAGTAAAAAAAAGAGGTATTTTTTTGGAATATCCTCCTACATGTTATCTTTAAAAGCCAGCAGCTGTGTTTCTTTGTCAAGCCAAAATATTTCTGAATATAAAAAGGATAAATAAGAGACACCAGCAAACTTTTGGTTTTATAATAAAAAGCTAAATTATCTTTTTTATAATTTTTCTGGGAAAAAAAAGTTTTATTTATTCTATATGGTAAACATTTTAGTGATGGTGATCAAAGATGGACTTGGAAAAATTCATCAGCATCTTGTTCAAATTTGGACATCAGCATCTGATAAATAATTGGATTTTAGAAGGTGATGTTTATTCTAGTTGATAAATTGCAGGCTCTGATAGATTGCTTGTTACAGCATTATAGGAAGAAAAGATTATAAATTAAGAAAGGTATGGATGTGTAGTTCATGTTTCCAAGGCAACGAATAATTTTACTTTTGGAATTAAAACTAGTGAAGAAAGGGGGGCTTCTAAACACAAGGTATTTTAGTAAGCATTACTGCAAAGATTAGTTATTCTGTAGGCCAAAAAATCTGCAAAAGAGAAGATAAGAAAAAATAACTTTAGATTTTTTTGTTTATGGTTTTGGCACTGCCATGTGCAGTATGAAAAAAAAGTTACAAAAAGAAGAATTTGATACTGTCAGTGAGTTATTGATCAGTTCTTGCCAACATGTGACAGCAAGGAAAGAATAAATTTTATTTTATTTTGCCTGTACATTTCTTCCTGGCAGTGAGGTTGAGGTCTTAGCACATGATGAAAAGTACAAAATAGCATCTAGATACTGTAGAAGGCAATAAAACTGTCAATGATTTAATCAGATAGATTCACAGTGCATTCATTTTAATTTTTTTGTTTGTTTGTTTGTTTTCACTGAAATTACTTCACCAACAGTTGAATAGATGGAGAGAGAAAAAAAAAGTAATAAAAAAAAAAAAACAAACACCCCGGTTCCTCTGGTAAGTCTTTAAACTATACAATCTACAACATCTGTCTGTTGGGATACTTGGAAGAAGGGATTAATGATTTCCTGCTGCAGAGGGTTTGAGAAAGAGAGGATCTCTGTTGTGCTTGTCTCTTGGAGGGTACTTCTGACTAGAAGCTGACTCCCAGCTTTTCCAGTTGAGGTGAGATTGTGCCCAGTTTGGAGAGAGATGGATGAGAGGGGTGAGTTCCTGGAAATGAGCTTCTGAGAGCAACAGGATGAACAAGTTGGAAGTGTAGGAGAGTCCCAGAGGATTTGCCTAACCCCATGGGAAGCTGCACTGGCACCCTATGCATTTGGGATTACACCCGGTACTTTGGATGAGGAATCATTAACCTTTTGGATGGCAGTGCATCATTAAACTAGTTATAAACCTTTCTATCCTCTCCTCCAGTGAGTTCCACTGAGTGGTGTTGCCACCTGAGTGGGAAGCTCAGAGACAGCCCAAATCAGGTCAGCTGTGATGTCACACTGATGTAGTATTACTGCTTGCAGTTAGATGTATGCCTAGGCTCCCAGATCTCCTTGACCTGCACCCTGCTAAATGATGGTCATGGGTTTCTGAGGGGCTCACAGCAGTTTTAAGAGGCAGGAATTAGAGTGGAGTTGAAAGAAAGTAAAGGAAACCTCAGGGAGCAAAAATGAACTTTCTAAATAGTGAAAGGGATGCATGCCTTTCCTTTTCCCTGCATGAACATGCACATGAACACATATATACTTTGGGAATAGAAGCTAAGTTTCATCATTTTGAGTTTGTTTATTACCTCTAACTTTTTTACACAAAGATACCTGCTTTCCTTGTTCTATACTTGTGCAGAAGAATCTGAGACTATAGTACAAAGCAGCCAAAAATCAGCTCTTGCTAGACCTTTTAAGAAGCAGACCTTTAAGTCTTGTGCTTTGTGAATGAACAGTGTCACCCTGTATCTCAATGACAAAATATTTCAGGATCCATTGAAATCTCTATTGAAAAAAACTGCTGTCATCCTGGACTATGAAGATGCCTTTGCATCTTCATTATGCTAAGTAGGCTGAGTTGAAAAAGCACAGATCTTCAAAGTACATAAAAAGGTGCAGCCACAGTGTTGTGTGCGGGGAACAATAGAAGGTTGTAAGCATGGGAAAACAAACAAACAAACAAAAAAACACCAGATGCACCAGGCTATGCTGTACATAGATATCATAGCACTGTGTATATATATATATGTAGCCTATTACAGCCTATAGTATATTACACCATGTATATATATGCTGCAGACAGGAAGAAGGTTCTCAACAAAGGGCATTTTTTGGGTACTTTTAGCAACAATGTGGAGAATGCATAAGAAATACCATTGAAGGTTAGTGTTTTAGCAGCTATAATTTCCAATTCAAAATATTTGGAATGGAGACCTCTTGTCCAAATTAAATAATGGGGAAGAAGTGAGATGAACACAGTAAAAACAATCAATAAATTCATTAACAGGATAGAGAGACATACATAATCTACTATGTGCACTTGACTCTGCACAGGCAGATGAAGATGGCACAAGAGATTTTGGGGAGCAGACTGGCATCAGGCATCCTGTTAATTCCCTCAGATTAATTCTTTCACCTTCTGCACCTTCATTGACCACATCATCTGCTCCATCTGGCAAAGTCTGCACTGCTGATTGTACAGACTCTGTTTGAGCATGCTTTTGGTTTGCTTTTTCCTTTGTACTTCATGGCTTCTCTACTGGCTCATTGCCAAGTGCTAAACCTAGAGGCAGAAAAATATGGATATTAACATGGCACAGACTGTGAAAATGAAAATCCACCTCTGCTGTGTGAAATCTGCATTAACATGACAGAAGAATATGAAGAATGATTGTTTTTCATTTACCTTTCTGTGCATACTTGTTCCAATTGATGTTAGTAGAAATTATGCATGTGAATCCAGGGAAAGCTATGCCAGAGCTCTTACTGAGTAAATTATGCAACCTATTATCTTTTTGAAACTTCTTGTTTTAAAGTTAATGCTCATCTTGAGTTATAGACCAAGATGTCTGCTCCCATAAATGGAATTTTAATGGTAAAACAGTAGTACAAAAGTAGCATTTCTCAATCCTACTTTCAGATACACTACAGATTGCTTCTGGTCCTATGATGCACAAGAGAACATTTATATAGCAAAAAGTCACACAGCACATATTTCAGAAAGGTAAGAGGAGGAGAAATTATGTAGGTATGTATCTCAAAGGCAAGAAACAACAATCTTAGAGCTAATACTGCATCACTGCACGCTGGGGACTGGACTGGTTTGGGCATGCAGCTGTGCTTCAGGTAGGCCAGTAAGCCCCTAGCAGCTCCCTCTTGATATTTTCAGTTATTTTTGTGCCAGAACACCTCTAATGCCAATCATATACTAAGAGGTTAAGAGTTTCTTGATCAGAACAAGAGAAATGATTGGTTTGGAAGCCACATGTTGATCATCTTTGCTATGGATTCTGTTAAAGCACTTGTTGAAATAACAGTGAGTAATAGGACTGAAGCATTGTAGTATGAATCCAGTAATGCAAAAGGACAGTAGCATTATAATTCCGTGTCATATCTTATTATCTTGATGTCTCTTTTGTTGTTATTATGTTGTATTAAATGGGACAAAGTGTTTTTAAAGGTTACAGTCATATTTTGCAATCAGAATAATTTCAATAAGAAAAAAGGAGATAGGGAAAATACATTTTATTATTGCATAATTAACCAGAGTGTTCTGGAGAACTAAATCTGTCAGGGATCATTGTCCTCCCAAAGCTAAGCTAAATGATGGGTATTTCTTGCACAACACAGAATAGAATAAGATTAACAAAGGAGTTACCTGACCTAAAACTAAGTCTCTGCTTGCTTTCTTCTGTGTGACATTTCTTGAAGACAGAGAATAGGCAAGGCTGCTTTAGATTTTTTCCTTCTCATCTGTCGAACAGTCTTACCCTGACTTCACTCCTTGTGAGCACTTTAGTAGTTCCATTGTTTTTGGTAGGCTTTCTTATCTGAATAGCAATTATTCCTGTGAATAAGCATTTGTACTGTTGAGCTCTTAATCAGTACTGCAGTTGCCAAGTGTTAATAATGCACAGCGTGTTCTACATGAAGTTATGCTGACATTTGCCCTCTGCCTCACTGTGAAACTCCTCCACTGCAAGTAGGCAAGACAACGTCTTGGCTTCTATGCCTTGATTTACCCTTTTTAGTTTTTTTAAGTCTTCTGAAGTGATGCTTAATCTTACCAAACATTAGCTGAAGCTTTTTCTAAATTGAAAGAATTGATTGAAGATGTTAACTGATGAGGAAAAGCAAAACTAGCCTTTGGCTTATTCCAGCATCATGTAGAGGTCGCGTTTCTGCATCCTTATATTTCCTGTTGATTCTCTGATCACTTTGGCTGGATGGAAATTTTGAGTCAGTGTACTCTGTGGACAATAACAAGTTCAGATGTAAATTGGAAGTTGTTGGTTTGCACTTATGTCTAGCCTACTGGCTGCTTAGCTTTTTTCATTATTGCTCTCAGTGGAATTGTGTTGCTCTCAGTTCATCAGTAAGCAACTGGGATGGTCGATAGTCTTAGAGGTGGCTTTTATGATAATATGATGACTCACTTAAGGATAGTGAAACAAAGAGTATAAAACACAAAATATGTGCCACAGTAAGCTGAAGGGATTGCTGAAATTGTTAAATTGTTGTATCGGGCTCTCACGATAAGACTCAGCTCTAGCCACAAAATCAAGGAAGAGCCTATCTGAAGAAGGAACACAGTGTCCAAAGGAGAACTTCAACAATTAAATTAACTGAGTTTGTTAAAAAAAAAAAAAAAAAAAAAAAAACTGCTGAATTGGTAAACAATAGAGCATGTGCAAAAACGGAAATGAGAAAAGTTCAAGGTGAAGAAGACTATTAGCCTTCATCAGAAAGACCATTTTTAGAAACAGTTAACATAAATTTAGCTCTTTCTTGGAAACTGCATGAATATCTATATCACCATACTATAAATAAGTACTCATTGTCTTGCTTAGGGGTATGTGTTCAATGGAATTATCCTCCAAGTACCCAGTGCTGTTAATAAAGAATACCTGCTTTCTCATTCTCCAAAATGAGTCTTGGAAAGTTACACCCCTTTTTGCATTTCAGTAGGGATAGATCTCTCAGACAGATATATTGTGACTATCAGATTATCAGAATATGTTAAGGCCAGTAGGTGAACATTTAATTAAAAAATCTACTATCTCTGGACCTTTCAGACTATAATTAAGGACATGCAGTATGTGATTGATCACCGTTTGAAATTTTACAACTCCATTTGTGATAAATGTAGGGAAATATGGCCCATTGATATATGAAGCTTCCTTTTTTGTCTACACTGGAAGAAAGGAGTCTCTTGTTTCTTCCATTCTAACTCCAGAGTTGTTTTTGTTCTTATATTATCACTTAGCCTGACTTGGCTCTGATTTATTCACAAAAGAAATTGCTAGATTTTAGTGACCTTACTTTCATTTTATTTATAGTAGCATTGATTTATTTATAGTAGTGTTGATTTTTTTGCATTTTTTATTCAAAGGGGAGTCAAATTCTTTGAAGGTACAGAGAGAAAAGGGGAGCAAAAATGGTGCTATTTGGATGTCTTGAAGTCCTTGCACAATACGCCACTGTGACTTGTAGTAAATGTCAACACTGTGATGGCTTGTCATATTGCCCCATGAGGCAGTGAGGAGGAGATCAGTTTGAGTTCAAAAGCTAGCAATTCAGTAAAGGCTAATAACTTGATTTTCTCTGTCATATCTAAAGTGTTTTCTCCTTTATATTTTTAATAATTGTACTTATCTATCTGACATACTAGACAATTAAAAATGAATAAGGTAGAAATTTCTAACAAACAACCAAAAAAAAAAGATGTTAAATTTTTAACAATAAATTTACTGCCTGCTATGTTTTTGTAATAACTTCTGACTGCTTGTGCAGCTAATCTTATTTTACTGAAAATGGGTTTGCTTTTCTTAACTGACTATAGGGAGCCACTTGAATGAATTTCACAGAGATTCGACCCACAAACTGCAAGTGAAAAAACTGTGAATTCAGCTAATTGATCTAAACCTAACATAATTTATTTACATGGAGCTTGGACCTTTGTGCTTTTTCATGGGAGACAAAAGACAACATGGTGTGATATTCATAATAGTAAATTTTATCAGGCCATGGTTTGTTTTCCAGTCTAGCTCTATTTGTATAGTTATCTTAGGAGACTGATCTGCATTCTCATGTTCTCATAGAGACATCATTTATAAGTTTGCAAGTGGTATGATAAAAATCTCAAGTATTGTATTACATTGATTTGGAGTGTAAGAGAATATGTTTTGCTGACCTGCGAAGACATTTAAGTCTGGCATAAAGTTTTCACCAGGATTGGCTGGAATATTGCTCTTAAAACACTGATTTGTTATTGTTGTTGTTGTTGTTGCTGTTTTAAAAGGGAAGTTTATATTTTTATTCTGAGCTGCCTTCATCTCACAGTAAGGGAGTGAACTGCTTTTCCTCCCAACATGTAGCGTGGCATGAGTTCAACAGTACATTTCATCGGGGATTGTCAAGTAGGTACTGCTGGATGCAAAATAAATTTAAAGCTTAATGTTCTTATTAGGAAAAAATGTAAGTCTAAACTCAAAAACTTGGGTGTAATTTTTACCAGCTATGTGCCTCTATGCTCATATGACACTGTACAATTATTGAACAACAGATATAAATTAAAGAATAAAATCTCACCTAAACATTTATCCAGCCCTTTCTTTAAAATAAAAAAGTTTAATACTTGCTACGAGGAAGTAATTGCTAAAATCTGTTAAGCAAATAAACCTGTTTAAGGATGAACACTTCTGTAATAGACCAAACCAGAAAATTCCCTACTACATTAACTCTGCATGTGTAAATGAAGTTTGATTTACAGCACTGCTTGCATTCTGAGGAGCATATTCTTTTTTTCTACCTGAGATAAGCAGGAAGGATATGTCAATGAATTTTGGGATAGTTTCCCAGTGGTTTTGTTTGTTTGTTCAATTGTGCAGTAATGGCTTACTCTTAAAATAATTACTTATTTTCCTGTCAGATTGTCTTTTTGAGAAATTCTGATGTCTCTAGATTTCTGCCTGATTTTCACATTTTGCAGTGGGAGGTTCTGGAGTACACCAATTTTCTGTCCTTTTCCCCAGCTCTGGTCTGATTTAGCTAAGTTACATGTTGTTAAAACTTCCTGCCTGTGGTGAGCATTGTGCCCAGCTGAGTTTGGCAGCAGCTAGAAACCCTCCACTTACTGCTCATCATGAGCAAGCTCCCACGTGTTTTGTTCCAGTGCTCAGCACAGATCAGCACAGCATTGATTCTGCATGGGAATGTAAAAAGATTTAGGACTTCAAAAACCAAGACATGAATGACAATAATTGTCTGCTAAGAAAGTGTAGTCCTCCATTCAGGAAAATTTTAGTTTAAAACATACTGTCCAGCACTGCTATGGGGAATAAATGCCTGAAGCAAGGAAAAAGTCATTTTCCTGCATACCTCTAGTCCATTTCTCCTGAGGACCTGTTATCTGTTTTAGCACAGGTCTGTGTGACCCAGGCAAGCTGACATGGTGGTACACCAAAGGGATGGCACTTTTCATGCTTCCCTCCCACACACCACTTGCCCTCAAGTCTGGCTGCCTGGTCATGGTCCCTTGTGTGCATTGGTTTGTCTCAGCTGACTTGACTTTTGGCAAAACATTCAACAGCCCATTGCAGTTTGGTGAGGTGATTTGGCTGGCTGAGGAGCTGGACTAAAGCTAAGTCAGCCCAAGGAAAGGACAGAACCGTGCAACCAGGAAGAGGGTCATTCTCTCTGGTGACAGTAACCTGACAGTTCCACTTGGATGTCGTCTGGTCGTGCTGTGTCATGGCAGTATTTGTTCCTTCAGTCTCAACTTGTCCAGGAGTCAATGGAGACTTGTACATTCCATTCAAAAGCTGCATGTACTCACTGAGTGAATTTTTTTATGAATGAGATGGAAGCTTTGTGGAGAAAACGGTGTAACAGCGCATTCAGAAATGTTACCATATCCATGCACATGGATTAAATAAATTTGCATTGCCTTTTCCTACCTTTCAAGAACTGGAGTTTGAGAAGGTGTATTGGCAGTAAAAAGAGAAAAAGGGAAAAGCAAGGAAAGGCTGAAAGGCCTGGGTTTGTTCAGCTCAAGGAAGCCTGCAACCAAAAATTGGAGGTGGTAGAACAAGCAGAAATGGACACAAGTTGCAGTGAAAGAAATTAGTTAGATTTTTTGGTGGGGGGGGGGGAGGGGGGATGGGGAGAAGGTCACTGTATTGGTTGTACTTTGAGGACCACATTGGACCACGTGACCTCCAGAGGGAATTAGCCTCTGATTAGCAATACTAAGGGTTTTTTGGTATGTTATGTCATGTACTGATAACCTGATGTATCTCTCTGTTAAATCTAGTTAGTTTGTTTTGAGCCGTAATTCCTTTTAATCTCCTATACCTTCTGCTGTGTTTTGTGATTCGCCTCAGAGAGAAAGAGATAGAGTGCTTGGTCTGCAGTACCAATCCCATAATTGTGTCTTTTCACGCTATAAATTGATCATAATAATTAGTCACCACTAAATTCTTCTCTACTGCAAGTCCACCAAGTTCAATGTTACATATTATCGATTTGCTAGGATTATTAGATTGCACTCATCTGGCTCACTGAGCTATGGCTGCAGAGAGAGTGTATCTGACAGATGTCCTGGCCATTATCCACATTTCTCTTGCTCTGAAAAACAGAGGACATGAGTCTGCAAGTCTGTTGAGCCAAGCCCTTTCGCAACCTTTAAATTAATTTATTTTCATGTATTTATTTTGGAAAGACATCAGCAAAATGAAGTTTGTGTTTTTTCTGAAGACTTATATGCCCAAATCAGAGTTTTATTTAATTAATTAATTAATTTATTTTAATATTCACAGCCCAATTAATTATATAATTGGAGTGTGGTTCAGTTCACAAAATTATTTGAAAACAAAGTGTCAAAAATTTTGGTGGAAATAAATAAAAATAATTTGGACTGTTCAAATGAGTAAATGACTGTTCTCAATTCAAACCTGAAAGCTCATCTGTTTTAAATCTTTTACTCAAATGTGATCTTAATTTAAAAAGGAAGAACAGAAAACATGGAAAGAGAAAAACAAATTTTTGGCAGGAACATGACTAGACAGTCACTGGGGTAGAAAAAAAGAGAGTTCATTGTCTCCAGAATATGGCATGATCTCACAAATGTCTCTAATTTCTTCACTGTCGTTCTTTTGAAGATGAATCTGCCCAGAGGTTAGGAGTGGTGTGGAAGACTCCCCATAGACTAATGAATAAGCTATTTGAAGAAATACATGTGTGTGTGTTAGAAAAAGGCCAGAAAGGTCTTGTTCAGATTCATGTGTTTTTCATGACAGTTCCTTTGTTGGGAGCCAAATTCTGCCTTGGACCTTGCACAGATGTTTTTCCTGCTATGCAAAGAGGAGGGAGGGTTTTGATACCCACCAGTACTGTTTGCTTTTGTTGAACACGAGCTCCCTATGTTGTATTGAGGGTGAAGGAAAGTCTTATGCTGCCTGGGATCAACAGTCAGTGCTGAAAAAAAGAAGACCTTATAAAATAAAAGTTATGGTACTGTATCAGGCCAGTGCTTACTCTGACTAGTTTGATCCCTCTGATGTTCAGAACCAGCTTTTTAAGGCTAATATTGTAATGCACTTTACATACCTCTTTTTTTTTGTTGTTGTTGTTTTTCCTAATCTTAAATGTTGATTAGGTTTTGTTTGTTCCCTAAAACACATCACAAATTACTTACAAATAAGTCTTTTATGAGTACATTTAATATTTGATTTTAGTGGCTCTTGTATTTGCAGTACAAATGTATATTGTCTGCTTGATTTAAAAAAAAAAAAAAAAAAAGAGGAAAAGGGAAAAAATAAACACCACAGATCTAGTGGGGGTCTCTTATTCTCTTAGAAAGAAAAATGGAAGCATACCTAGCTGGCTAGTGGCAGTTATACAACAATATTGCTTACAATTTTGACCTCCCTGTTTGTACCAAAATATGCTTTAGGATACAACATTAAAAAAAAAAAAAAAAAAAAAAGTTAATAAACATGAAAATGTGAAACCTGGTGCTACTATGATAGGTCAAGTATAGCAATACATTTCCCTAAATTCTGTAGTTTGTTTATTTTTCTTTTTATTTTTTGTTTTGGTTTTAAACTCTTGTTATCAAAACACTTGCTTTATAATTACAGTTATTTTTCCTAACACTTTTAGCAACTGTCATCTCTGCTTTATGAGAATCAGAATGAGGTCATCCAGTGGTCAGAATGAATATTTACAAGTTCTGATACAGAAAAAGCAACACGCTGGCATGGAAAAATTTCATCCTTAAGGCTTCATCTGAAATCACTAGTATATATGTTAAAAGGTAGATATGGTATATGATAGCCCATTTCAAACACAGCTATCACCTATGAAGTCTTCTATTGCAATATTTCTGTACTGATCTCTACTTTCTTTTACTAAAATGTATTCCTTTATTTTTCTGCAGCATTTAGAGTAGAATTTATCACTGAGTCTTTCTAAGACCTGGATTTTTTTAGATACAAAAATTAATGGAAAAAACAAACAAACAAAAATAACAACACAATGATATATAGTTATAGTTGTCCCTTACAGTGTAGTAGATCTGTAAGGGATAGATCCTTTGTCTGTGTTTATGTCCTTTATCTGAGTTTCCTATTTTTATACTTTGCATTCTGAGAGGCACAGGGAATCTGCCTTTTCCATTATAGTTTTACAATTGCCTGTAGACCTAACTAAACTATTTATATACTATCTATAGTTATATATATAAAACTACATATATATGTTGCCACCCTGCTTATGTTATACTAAAACTGTCTTATAAACTAAATCTTTATTTCTCTTAATGTTAAGGAAAGTGTGATTATCTTTGCTCTTCCTTTCCTGCCGTTTAGCCATCATCATAGTGCCTGGAAGGCAGCTGCTATGACCAGCAAAAGGGTTAACAGGAATTGAAAGGACTTAAACAAAAGTGTAATAATAAAATAATTAAAGAATTGTTTTGTGATGGGAAAGAACAAGAGGTAGCTTTTTATAATCACAGTTAGATAGCTCTGCCAGGGCATATGTCATTTTGAAATAGAGTTAAAACTGAAGCTGCTGAAGGCATAAAACAAACAAGACGTTTGGTGTCTAACATTATTTCAGGCCAGCCTATGTTCTTTCGTGTTTAATTGCTTAATTAGAGTTTACTGTACATTCTAATGGCACAGACTCTGAATCATTCAAGCTAAAGCAATGCAGGATGCTGTAGTGCATTTTTCCAGTCTGAGTGGAATTCATTAATGTGCCTAGCCAAGCAAATGAAATGATCTTTTGTGCCATTTGCTCTTGTTCCTTCCTGGTTTTCTCAACTGGCTAGCATCATTTGGGGACTAAGAGCTTTGAAAGTAAAAAGTGGAGAGAATAAATAAATGGAGAGAATAAAAAGCGAGTGAAGGGTTACGTTTCTTGCAGTATTGAAAATAACAAAAATATTGGATAATGATACTGATTAATCCTGCATTTAGCAGAAAAAAAGCAGATTTCCATTTTTCAAATACAAATCCCTTATTTGTTGTCTATCTTGGTCACTGAAGCCTGCTATAGACTTAACACAATATTGAACTTTCAGCTAGTCTTCGAGGGCAGTGTTAAAACCTTGCTGATGTTCAACAAATTATTTGACTATTAATTAAACTGTAAATCATTAAGTCATTTCCTGTCACTTTTTTTTCTTATTCATTTCTTTTTTATTTTCCTTCTCTTTTGTCCCCGTACCCCTTTCCTTTTTCTCTCCTCCCCCCCCCCCCCCTTTTTTTTTTCCATTTTTAATGAAATGGAACACAAAAGATACATGGTTTGTTTTGAAATTTATATGCTTTGGTTTGTAACTTGTGCATGATTTAAATATATACTATTTGCTGCTATAACCAAACAGCTAGATGAATGGTGGCGAATATGCTTATTAACATACTTTTGTAGTATATTAATAAACTCAGCAGTTTTGACTATAATTTTATAAACCATGATGGCTGCATGGAATATTTACAAGTGAGTTAGGATCAGATATCTTTTCTTCTGTGTCCTACTGATTTTTAAGTACTTTGCTTAAGATCATCATCAGTAGAGTTCAAATTATAGCTTGACTGTAGTCAGAGTAATAAATATTTGATAGACATTCATTAAAAGTGTCACCAGCTGGTTTGGATGATACACTTCAGAGAGAAACAAGACTCATTAGCTGAGGAATGAGTAGCTGCTTCTTTCCTCCTCATTAGTCCATCAAGAGTACCTCCATCAAGGGAGGAAGAAACATAAAGGACTACAATCTGATTGAAACCAGGCATGCAGGATGAAATGTTTTGAGCAAATCAGTAGTAAAAACATGTTTGACTTCTGTGGAACCACTGCGGAACTCAGAGTAAATGCCAAATTCCTTTCCTGAGTTCCTTGCAGAGATGATGTGTGGCTTATTGCAATTGAGCGGGCTGCAGAGCAGATCATGTTCCTTGCTGTTCACTGGCAACAGCCTACTGCTTGTACGCAGCATTAGACTGCACTGTCTGCATGGAGTACTTATTTCTCCAAAGCAGTGCCTGAAGGCTGCTACTTTGGTAAAGTCCCAAAAAGGGGTGAGTTGGGGCTTAAAGAACACAGCGAAAAGTGGGGCAGGGTTGAAGACTGAACCTGAATGTAGCCCACATTTACTTTTTCAGTGGTGAAGCTTTCTTTTGTTGTAGGAGTTACTTTGTACCACAGAGAAACACTTCTATCAACTTTGATTTTCATCCTTGAGCAGCGGGCAGTCCTTTTGTAGGTGTCCAGTTTTTGATTCCCAGGTGTGCCTTCTGGAAAGGTGACGGCTGCCTTTGTCTCCATCTCAGTGTTGTGCTGAGGGTCAGTGTCTGACCCACAGGCATGCAATACCAAGCTTCGTGCTTGCATTTTATATTATTTTCTTAGGAGTAGAGAATGGAATATTAGGTGAAGATGCAGAAAATAACATTTTAAGTTGGTGCCACAGGTGTAAATGAGAATCTTTGCCTGTATTACCAAACTGTAATTGATGGTAGAAATGAGTTATTGTTAGAAACACCAATTTGTGAAAAGGTATTATCTGGCTTACCTAGGCATCTTTTTATTTTTGCAGCTTGACCACTGCAAGAATTATTTTTTTAGTGCTGTCTCAATTTTTCTCCCAGGCCAAACTGTCAAGTGCCAAAATGAACATTTTTTCCACTTTCAAAAATATACAAACTTCTGAAAATGTAGAGTTAAATGAGAGTGAGAACATTACCACCTTACCCACAGATGACTATTCACAGATGGCAGTTTAAAATTGTAAGCCATTTGGTGTAAAAAATACACCCTTCTGCTTTCTTAAGAATGGAATTATTGAGGGAGCAGTGAAGGACTGATAAGACAAAGTTCAGTGGACTTCATTGAATGCCCTCTTCTGCTGAGTGAAAGGACAAAAGGCAGCAGAATGGTGTTTTGAGGGTCTTTCAAACATGTAGCTTTGTGAAGAGAAGCATTCTGCCCTTCTGATCCTGTGAGCAGGCAGGGTACTGAAATTCACAGTAGTTCTGACATATATATTGTTTTGAAAAATAAGATTTTTATGCATTTCATGTCTCTTGTGATAAATAAGACAGATGTGTCATGTACAGCCACATGCACCATCAACCCAAATCAAAAAACAACTAGTGTGGCTAGCTTTAGGTTTCCTATCCCATGTAATGTCACTCTAAGCTATAAGTGTGCATATCCTGCTGCTCTGAAGCACCGTAAAGCAAAACAATAGTAATTAATTTTTTTCTCTTAGGTGATTTCTGCTCTGATATAGTCACTAAGACTCAATGCCATAAACACAAATAAGGAGAAGTTTTGCTCATTGAGCCTTTTCTGAACAAGCAAAGCAATTAAAGAACCAGGCATGTTTTAGTGTTCTTATGTCATTTGTCTATATGTACGTTTTCACAAACAAGTTAGAAATTACTTCTCAAATGTAAATAAAAATACTGTCATTTCTGGCAGTTCTTGCATTTCATGAAGTTTGAACACTTTTCTGAGGCCAGAGGGAGCAGGTACTGTCTATGTCCATCCCTACCCGTACCTACAGATGAAAACAGAGAGTCCGATCCTGTCCACTGTTGAGGGAGATGGGCACAACTGGTTCCAGCCACCAGCTTGCATTCCCCATGGCACCGGCTGCACCACAGGAGCCTAGGCTCATGCTTTTCCTCACCCTCAATGTGCTCTGAAGTCTCAAGGTGTGCCTGCCAATTCCCCTCTTTTCTACAAGTAGAATTTTTTCTTGTATAAAAATTACCTTTGCAATAAGTCAGAGGTTGCCAGTTGTATTTAAACTGTCAGACATTCACATTAGCAAAACGTGAAACAGGATAATCATTCTTAATTTGCTTTTATAAGTACAGTGATCATGTAGCTCATAGCTCTGTGGAACAGAATACAGTTTCCAGCATGCAGTACAAATCAAATTTAAAAGCATAACTCCCATTAATGCAACCAGTGTGTCTGGCTTTCTCCATGATGAAAATACATCCATAGCTTTCATCTTAAATCCACTTAATTGCTGCTTATCATTGAATTTTTCTCATTGGTTAAAGTACATTTCTGCCCACCGCAACATAATGCTTGCAGTAACCAAACATGAATGAGAGCAGGATTCTTTCAAAATTAAGGTTCAGCCTAGGAAATCCAGGCTTGTGCTCAGTTGTATTGGGGTAATTTAACTCGTAGCTGGAAAATGCTGTGTCTTTAAATCCTGGAAATAAATTATCTACTGTTAAAATTGTACAGTAAATGAATGCTAAGTCTCTTTTTATTTTCTCTGTATAGTTCTGAAAGACACATGCTAGTTTTTATCAAGCAATCTTGAAACACATCTCAGCAGCTGAAAAGAGCTAATGCTATTGCATGTTTCCATTTCTTAATGCCAGTGTGGCTAAAGTGACCCTTGGCTTGCTGTATGTCTCAGAAGTCAGGATTGTTCTGTGCAGATGTTTTTAAGACGCTGTCTGATTTATCTTCTGTCCTAAGGGACTGGGCCTGACCTTCTTCACTGTGGAAAGTGATAATCCTGTTTTTGGAGTGACTGACAAATGCAATCATATCTTACTAGTCACGCTTATATGGGCTTCCAGGGGGTTTGGCACAGAGGATTGATTTAGCACAGTGTCTGTGGAGCAGTTTTTTTGCAACAAGCATAGATTTTTGCAGAAGCCCAGGTGTTCATGTAGTTTAAAATTACAGATAAATTCCAAGTCATCCTAATCCTTACGCTGTTCTATCTACAGGAGGATTATGTGCTTTTCAAGAGTGGGGACACATTAAAAGAAAGCGACTGGGGTTGTTTAGACCTACTGCAGCTAGTTTGTAAATGGAAGCCAAAATACTTGTTGCTAAAGCACAGATGACTTTTCAAGGCAGTATGGTAGTAGTGAACTGGATCAACTTATTTAGGAAAGATTATTTATTTATTTATTTTTCCAAAGAGAACATATATGACATGTATGACTTTATTTTGCACTTCATTATGCTTTTATTGACTTATTTGGATAGCAACCATATCATGTGCCAGAGTGTTATTTTGTACATAGAAATCACTCTCAAATAAAATTCAGAAACCACAGACTTGTTTCAAAGATCTGAGAACATTACCAAACACATTAACATGATCAGATTGCAAAATGCATTAACAGATCTATATTCTCTTTTAAATTTAAACCCTCTAGCACCGTGGAAATCTATAACAGTGAAACCAGTTGTGACAGCATTGATAACCATGTTAGGAAAGACTCAGTAGGAACGTAACCTGAAAGAAGCAGTTCTTGCACTCATGTGCCATAACTATTAAAAAGAGAAAGGAAAAAATCAGAACAATTGAGAGGCCAGAGAGAGAATACATTAGCCAGAGCAGAATAAATGTTCAAATAATGTCAGTCTGCCAGGGTTGGAAAAGCTCTAAACCTAAATCCCCATAATTCTCTCTCTCAGATCTCCTCTCTACAAATTCACATTAGTCATGAATACCAAATACACTGATTAGGAAAGTACATCTGTAAGCTAAGTAGGCCAGAATAGAAAAAAACACTGGTAAGTCCATACATTGGCATTTGTGATGACATACTTTCCAGACTGACCAAACAAAACAAAATAAAAAGGAAAGTGAAATCTGCAGAAATCATGTCTCATGTACAACATCTTAATTGCTAGCAGGCATTTTTTTCCTGTGGTTCTTTAGAGAACAGATGGTGCCCCTCTTATTTGTAAATTGGTAGCAGTACTACAGAAATGAATGTAACACTGCAAGTTATTACATTTTAAATTGTATTTTTCCATCAAAACAGCATTGTTCACTGTAGCATCCACACCCATCCCTTTTCTGATTATTTTTAACATTTTATACATTTTTTTCTCTCTGATGGAGGAAATGTTTGTTCAAAGGATCAACTCACTTCCATGACTGGCAATACCTAATGAAAGTGAGCTTCAGCTTAATCTTCATTCTTCTGAAGTTTTTACAGAGATGGCTAAATCAGAAATTTCTCATCATGCTTATGCTGAAAGCAAGTGGGAGTATTTTTAGAGTGTTTTTAAAATAAAATGATTACATGGCTGAAGTGACAGACTGCGTTATATTATTTCAAATGATAGATAATATTCCAACACACATACAGACGAACTGTAATGATATTTCCTGGCAATTCAGAAAGGTATTTCTAACCATTTGCAAATAAAGCTTTTTCTTTTTCTTGTTTTTGTGTCATATAGACTTCTTTCTCCTCAGTCCCCTCAAACTCAGCACTGAATTTAAAAGAAAAAAAAAAAAAAAAAAAAGAAGAAAGACATTATGCAAGATTTCATACTGAAATACATAACCTTAAACTTAAACAAACAAACAAAAACCTAAAATACTGCTAAAATCGGGGTTGCACAAAAAAAAAAAAAAAAAAAAAATCCTAGAAAAGGATACTCTGGATCAGTTTAAGAACTTTGATTGTGACCAGTGGAACGTGATTTCCAGTGGAGCGAGGGTACTCAGAACTCAACCATCATTTGCAGGCACATGAACCAACTAACAGGGACTAGAGATAATATGCATTGTAAGTGCATACGTCACTCTGTCCATTCAGAAATAATACAGATAAACCTGAAAAGATTGACAAAGGTGATGTTTCTCCCAGTGAAAAGTGTATCTATTTAGCTTATTAGCGAGCAAGTGAAAAGATGACATTTCATCTTCTAGAGAAATCCTGGTGATAACATTTATTCTACTAGAGGGTTACTTAATTTAGCAGACAGGCATAAAATGTTCTAATGACTGAAGGCTTCAATCTGATGTATTAAGACTGGAAACGAGACATGATTTTAAAAGGGCTGGAACAATTAACCCTGAGAACAGTTTGCACAGGTATTCAGTAGTTCTCCTTCACGGAAAATTTTGAAATAGCATTTACATGTGTTTCTGAAAGCTAAGTTGTAGCTAACAGAAGATTATGGATTCAACCCAAAGATAGCAATGTGTGTCTGTACAGTGAGCCTCTCCCACCACCCAGAACACCCATCCCTGCATCTGGACACCTTCTGTAGCTTGAAATCTTATGGAGATCAGGGATAAGGATCTTAAGAATCCTTAGGGTCCAGCAATATCAAGGCCTCCAAGGTGAGGTATTCTTTCATGCAAGGATAGGGTGATGGCAAACCTTGATACTTGGTGACAGGCACAAAGTAACTGTTGAGAAGTGGAGCAGCTTTTTAACTTGAGTGAGCACTTGTGATGCATTTAAGTGCAAATTCAAGGGAGTTATTTTCAGACAGCTAAAATGGAGGGAGAGTGCCCATCTGGGTAGTGATACCCAAGAGGTGTTTCAGGGAGGCGGTGTTTCTCTCCTCTTAGTTGTAGTCTTTCAGAATAAGTGGCCTCATCTCCAGTCCCCCTGTGTGGAGGACTCCACACACTAATCCACTAAGAGTGGGTTAGTCCCCAGTTTAAAACCAAAGGGTACAGTGCATGTTATGGGATGTGTTAGTAGGGCTGTGCAATTGCCTGACCTGGGCCTGGACAGGAGCTGCCCCACGGTGTGGCAGCAGCAGCTTTAGATAATTTTCTGGGCCCAGATGAACTTTAACTGGGCCAAGCGTGTCCTATAAACATTTCCTGAAAAAGGTTTTTTGTTCTGTAATATACAAAGAATCACATGGAGAGGTCACTGTAGTCTCCATTTGCCCAAAGGGAAGTTGGAATTATGATGTTTTGCTTAGTGTGGATGGAGTATAGTATTGGTATCACATAATATCTGAATGTTTGCATATACATGTACATGCTTTTCTGTTTGGCGAGATCAGTAGTCAGTTGTAACAGGGAACTAGCAAGAGTCGTAGAATTCCCTGGTCTGAATCTGTATTTAAGCATTCATTTATTTTATGGGAAAACTAATAAATGTTGAGAAATGTTGTAGAATCTGCTCCCAGGAGCAGATTTTCCAGATGGAGAACCTAAAGAAGTTTTAACTCCACTGTCACTGCTGTAGCTAAGCTGCATGCATCCCACATCAAACCATATAAGAGCAGGTATTTGCTTGCAGAGCCTTCCCCTTTCCTTTTTTCTCTTTCCCACCACACCATAGTTGCATCTGGCAACAGGAAGATAGTTCCTAGCATTTTATACTCTCTTCACTATCAGCAAATACTGTAAAAGATTATGCCTACTAATTGACAGAGAATATCAGTGAATGAAAAGATGAAGCACAGAGCTGTTTTCTTTTTAATTGCAGTCTCATCAAGGCAACATCAAATGCCATATCATCCTCCTTCATTCATAAAGAATATTTTGCTGGTGTGTGTGTGCAAGGTACTATTTTGTAAACATTGCTGTAGAAACCTGCACTGAACAGGGAGGGAGGGCTGGCTATGGAGGGAAGACAGCTTAGAAGTTTCTGCACATGACTTGTGGAAGCATACTGGCTGCAAGTATGAAGGTAAATAGCTGTCCTAATAAAAAGCTGTTTTCCCTTCAGCACTTTTTCTTTGTACCTTTCTGTCACTTAGTGCAGGACACATTCACCCTTCTGGAATCACCAGAACTGATGTCAAAAATTACTCTGATCTAAAATGTTCTGACATAGTGACAGGTCATTTTGTATTGTGTAATTTTTTATTTTTTATTTTCCTATGACTAACTGCAGCTAGATATTACCAAGCACTGAAAATGGCAAGAGATGCTGAGAATGAATGATATGTAAGGTTAACCAGACAGAGTTTGACATGTTTCACAGGAGTAGGTAGCATCTGCAATGGTCCTGGATAGTTGCTATAGTAAAGTACTGTGATTATTATTTGAGTGTGTAAATCACAACTTGCATTCTTGCTGTCTGTCACAGCAACATGCACCAAATTGAATTTTAAGTTACTACCTTCATACATGGACTGGGAGGATCTTTGTAAAGCACTTTTCTGCTTCCCATCCTCCTCCCAAGCACTGGTCTGGCGGTGAATGCCATTCTCTGGGTCTGTACATTCCACACAAGTCATGAATGCAGAACTGTTTTTGGTTGAAAATGTAGTGTCAAGGTTAAACTCTTAATTTTGAGGGCAGAGTGAAAACATCAGAGGAAGAAAGTCTCAAAGAATTCAGTAACTAAATTAATAAAAACATAATAAGAGGAAAGAAGGCTGTATCTTCATTCTGATTGACTTTCACTACATTCCTTTCAATCACAGATAAAAGTAATGTTCAGTTTTGTTCTGCAGATATTGTCAAGATCATTCATCTGTCCCTTTTAACTTATTATAAAGCATTCATGCAGTGGGTTTTTAATTAAAAATATAAAATGCAAGGTTCGTCCATTTATCTATCTATTTATTTATTTATTTATTGGTCTGCTCGGTTTGCATTTTAACCTTATTTTTTTATGGAAGCCTTGTTGAAGCCTTAGTTGCATGTCATTTACAGCCTTTGCATCTGCCCTTTGGCATGATTTGAAATGAGGGAGTGGATCTGTGTCATTCAAATTCAACAGACTTTTCCATCTAAAAATTCCCACATTTCTTCTTCTGCAATCTGTTTATACCTGAACAGAGAAATAACACTTGCAACAACAGAAGTGGCATTAATGAAAAAATGAAACTAGGCACTGATTGCAGGAGATAGGACCCACAATAAACCACTTCAAGTTACATAATTCTTGCTGATTTAATTCCTTAAAGAGGAAACAACTCACAATTAAACAGAATGGAAATACGAGGTTCTTGAAGACACTGTTGGATGTGGTCTCAGAGTTATGTAGCAACTCCCTGCTGAGTTTTCACTTCCAAGCAGTTTTGCTGCACATGTCTAGTTTATTGCTTATTTTATTATTCCTTGCATTTTTTGCTTTCCCTAACCTGATTCCCCAAGATGTTATTTCTGGTAGTGGGACACAGGGTTAGGATAAATGACTCCAAGGGGGTTCTTCTGCTTGGTATTCTGCACGGTTTCTTCTCCAAAACCTTTAGAGCCTAGGCAGTGAGTATGGACCACTGATGTGTGACCTCACAAGACCTTTCCTCCAGTGCTGCATGATATTCTCTAGAAAATTGTTACTAATTCTTATTTGTTAAACTCTGATATGCTGCACATTGGTGACTCAGGCACAAATAGCAAGCCTGTTCTGTTTTCAGACAAACCAGATGCATGGGGAGACTCAGAAGCAAAAGAAATATTTACGTAGGTGTGATGTGTATGTTTATTGCATTAAATAAAGTGTCAGTCCCCTGACCACAAGCTAAAAGTTCCAGGCAGATTTATGGCAGGTGATTTGTACTTGGATAAATACATGAATAATCAAGAGGAAAGAATCTGGATGAGAAGGAGCATAACAGGAATAAGACTGCTCTTTGATGAGATAGCAAGTGCCTTTTGATAAACAAGTCCAAATCAACAGACTACAACAGCACAATTTTCTTTTTACTTAAATTGGAGTGACCTTCCTGTGACTGCTAGTGTTGCTTTCATTTATTTGACCCCAAAAGCTAACATTCTGTTGTATTATAATTATTATTCTTTATTTTATTTCATAAATCTTTCAACTGAAATTTAATATCCTGCATTGGCTTGTTTCCTTTCAGAAAAGACCATGAAATCTGTTTCTTCTGATCAGTTTTTCAATTGATGCAATTTTCAATTGATTTTAATTGATTGTAATAATTGTTTTAGTTTTAAGCGGGGTTGGTGAATTATGTGTAGACCATACACATGTTATTAAATACTGTGTTATCAAAATTGATTTTTGATTCTAACAGTCAGGGAAACTATTTTTACATTGGTTCATTATGAATGCATTCTAGACCTTGGGAAAAAGCAAATGAGAACCAAGTAAGAAGTCCAATGTAATACAACAAAATAATAATTTATATTTAGCAAGAGATGGAAAAATTACATTAAATCATTTTACACTGGAATTTTTCAGTAATTTTTACATTTGTTCTCAATTTTACCTTTTGATCTTTAGGGCAGGAGACACTGTAAATCTGTCCTGCCAAATGCCAGTAACTCATGCAGGATGAATGGACTATGATGGATTGTTTTGTTTCAACAACTGAAGTAAACAGATGAAATTTTAGATCTTGAGATTTATTAGGAGATGACAAATGAGAATTCATGTGGAACAAAAGAAGTAAGGTACTTTCCTAGGGCATACTATAATGCTCAGGACCCTCTGAAAATATAAGGAAAAGCAGGCAAACAGCTCCATGGAAACAGATGCTTTTCCAAAGACAGAATGTGAGGCCATCAGTGGAGCATAACTGTTGTATGAATTGTTCTCCAAAATGGTAATAGATGAACTAAATGAAACCTCTATTTCCTACTGGTTTGTTCCCTTATGTTCTTTATGTAAGACTGCAATAGAGCAGCTTTTCCAAATTTCATACTTAATTTAGATGGAACCAAAAAGGTGTTGGCATTGTTCTGCTTTCAGGCAGGCTTCTGTTTCTGTGGGGAAATTATTATCTAAAATTCAGTTTCAGGCACTGAATTTCTGCTAGTTCCAAGCTGGGACACCATGACATTTTAATTTTAGGCTTTGATAACCAATATCTTACAGGTCTCAAGTCCACTGAACGTTTCAATAGATTCAGGGTCTGGCCTAGCTTCAAGAAATTGTTTCCAATTGCAGTCTCACTACTACAAAACATGAAGACCAGAACTGTCAGGTTTGCCCATTTCTAAAAGTGTCTGACCATCTATTTTGCTTATTAGAACAGTCTTCTGTTCCTGAGGCGGAAGCCTTTTAATAGAGGTTGCAAGAATTTGCACACGTTCAGTACTCCCACTACAAGTGCTATTAAATTAAATAAACACTTTTTAATGAGAGCTAAAAGTGCAGCATGGAGAAATATGCCAAATTGCTCAGAGCCATATGAAAAGCTTAGTGCATCCCTCCAATATTCCAACATGGATGGAATGTGCTTTTCAGTTAAATCAATAGCCTGCAGTGTGTCTTTAGAAACTGGCAATCTCCATTTAATGGATTTAATTGTCTTTGCTTTATTTGTTGTGCAGAGTCAGTCACGCTGTGCACAATTAAATTACTTCTTTAGAGTAATCGCTAACTTTCTCCCTTCCTTTTACCTGTCCTCTCCCCTTTTCTTATTTTCCTCTAAATTTGAGGAAGGGCATCCTGCCTTCCTGCAGCCTGTGTCCAGTAGGAGCAATGAGGTGGCTAGTTCTACTTGGAAGGCACAACAGTGTGAAAAACAGAACTTGCATTTCTCCCATTTGTATTGTGTGAGGATTTCACCCTGAATCATAGTAAAAAAAAACCTGCTGACAGATAGACTGCATTCATTTGCACATATGACATCTATAACAGCATTTTAAGTACAAGTTATATTCGAAGTGATGCTCACTCAGTTAATGGATCTCAAATTGCCAGTTTTACTGCAACATTCAGAATGTATTCATTAAAAACTGTAGTACCTTGATGATATAGGCTCAAGTGCATGAGTGGTTTGAACATATGTATACGTTTGTCTCCTGAAAGGTAAATGTAAGGCAATCACAGGTGTTCGTAGTCACCTCTCCTGCTTTTTTTTTTTTTTTTTTCTATATTGTTGAATCCATGGCTGCTGGTTTCAACAATCCAAGCACATCAGTACACCAGTGATTTTGAAACCTAGTTTAAGTCTGTGTAGTTCATGAAGATGAGCAGTCTCTGAACTATTGTGCTGAATAAAAAGAGGGAGAGGAAGGGCTGCTATTTAACTTAATCTCTACTGCATACCAGCATGTACAACTGGCTGGTCTCAGTGCTATGATGGATCTCTGGCAATGTACGTTTTTGTACAAGTTCAACATAAGTAAAACAAGATCCTGTTCTAAATGAGTTTAGAGAAACTTAATTTATGTGACATACAGGTTAAGAATGTTTGCATTCTTAACTGACCCTTGTTTTCTGAACATGCCTTTGCATACCTCTGAAGTACATTCTAATCCTGTATTTATTGTATGTTGGCTATAAATATATGTCCAATTTTTACAACATGAACAAAACAGAACCTGATTTCAGTTTTAGATACTAGGTTTAAATTATAGATTGAGTGGTTTCAAAAATACTAAGAAAAAAAAAAAAAGGTGAGGATATATTTCCTGAGCAGAGCCAGTTATTTCTCTAATATGAAACCCATCAGTAGCACTTCAATAGCCAAGTAAACCACACTCCTACTGAGCAAATGCCTTGCAGTCCTGTGAAATAAGAAGGCATCCTCATGCCTTATTTTAAATAAATGCTTTATTTAAAAATGCATGCAACTCCAAGAAGCAGGATGATCCACTGGGTAAATGCTAACCAAGGATTTGTCATAATTGTCAGGTTTGCTCTGTTGTTTTTTTCCTGTATGATGTTTACCCGACTACTGTGGTCAAAATCAGCACCGATAGAGTTTAGGTACATATATTTATTGCTGTGTGTGTCTGAATTTCCTTTTGGAAATCATCTCATGTAACTGTATCTTGCCGATGGAGCTGGATTAGCCTGAATCTGATCAGCCTGAATCTGATCCGTTAATTATCATGTACCCCTTTGTAATGAGTGGTGTGAAGTTAGTACCTCCAGGTTTGATGCAGCCCGGTCTGAGGTAGGTGCATGAAGCACTGGGATGAGTGAGCCTTTGGACATGCCACTGCCTTGTCTTTGAGCATTGTTGGAGTGAAAGCTCCTAAAACTAGTAACTTTAAGATACTGAAGTGAAGGGAAATGGATCTCTAGTTTGTTTTGCTTTCCTCCATGGTCAGTACAATAGGTGGATATCATGAAGATAAAAACACTGGGAAGAGACTATAAAGTACTTGTATTAGTGACTGAATCTTACTAATGTTTTCTGCTCTGACATCATTGTAATGTCTTGGCATCTCTATGTCTTAGGTTTAGACATGCAGAAATACACAGTGTTAAGAAGGTGGAGAAAAGATGATTTCTTGGGGGCTGGTTTAGCTTTAACCAAATACAGTGCATGTATTATAGTATGAATAATTTTCCAAAGCTTGATGCAACTAGAAAACCATTCTCATCAGCTTTGTGGTTTAGGTAATCCTAAGGAGGCTATCCCATAGAAAGCACCAAATTAGTGCTTCAGGCTGCTTATCATTCTCAGAGACTTAGGAACGTTTTAAGAGGCTGAATCACAGACACCATACTTTGCTTTTTGTTTGTTTTGTTTTGTTTTGTTGTTTTTTTTTTTTTCAAAAATTCAGCATTTGTTTTTAAAAATGTAGTGTGATTAATTTCTTTGGCTCTGAGAAGAGTTTTGCAGCATATGAATGACTTATGAAAAATTTTCCTTAATGATTGCCTGTCACTGTATTATGACATATATTTATGTTAAGTTTCAGGAGCTCTCAAGCTCTCTTCAGATTTTTGTGCTGCTATAGAGAATGGCAGAGTAAGTCATCTGTATAACAACAGTGATGTTTTAGTGCAAGTATTGCTTGATTTAAAAGGAAGATACTAATTCAATCTCTTGGATGTACAAAAAAAATAAATCCTGACGATTATATTACATCTAGATTGCAACACTTTCATTCACTCATCTTTAAGCCTTGTCTTTATTGTTATTATTACTTTTGTTTCTCTCTTCTTTGAGATAGCTGAATCCAGAAAAATGCTGCCACTCAAGCTAGCTGTGATTGTTGATGTTCAGGGTGTGACTGATGGTGCTTAGCACCAAGCAGAATTTGCTTCCCTTCATGTACTAAATCTCCTCACGGACTATTTAATCTGCAAACAGAGCTATAATCTTTTAGCAAGAGTGTTCTCTAGGTTCAATTTCTAAAAGCAACTGCAAGAACAGATAAGGAATGATACCAGAGAGAAATAAAAAATGGAAAAGGAATTAAATTAGAAAAAAAAAAAAAGTGCATGCTATAAAAGAAATATATATTTGAAACAGAAGATTCTTAAAATGTGTAAATTGACATTCTTATTCTTCTAACTCTTAATCTCAGGAGACCTTATGTTTTTCTTTTAATTTATATGGATTAATATGTTTGGGGGATTCAAATGAGATAAGGATCTTGTTTCTTCTTACAATGTGGAAATGTGAGATGTAGCATTTACCCTGAAGAGCTAATCATAGAAGTTTTGTTTTGTTTTGTGTTGCTTTGTTCTGTATTGCTTTGTTTTATGCTATTTGAAAGTGGAATCACAATGTATGCTTCCAAGTGTTTTCTTAAACTGTCAGGAACACTGGTGTTACAACATTTTCTCTTTATTTTTTCCAACTTGGAAATATGCATCAGAATCCAGACAGCCTGTAAAAAGGTGATCATGATCAGCACAGGCATTTGTGTACTTCTCCTGGTCAGTCTTGATCAAGGGTAGAGGACCTGCAACCTTGGAGCTAAATGTAGTTCCGAGTCTGCAGATTGCCTGTGGCTTGATTTCACTGGTCTGTGGTACTAAGCTGTGACTTACTGTGAGGCTTATCAAATCTGTTTTGTTTTGTTTTGCTTAGCTTTGCTGCTTTTGTTGATGGTGGTTTTGTGATTGTTTATTTATCTATTTGTTTTACCTGTTTTAAACTTCAGAAAATTCTCCTCACATGGGAAAGGTTCTCCATGTGAGGCTATTAAGCTGTTGAGATGGCTGTTTTTTAATGCCCTCCTGTTTTCCCACCTGATGTTGGGATTCCTCCCTCAAAAGCCTTTGATTCAAGGATGAGGTTAATTGTTGCATGAAATTGTTGTGATGGCATGAAATTCAGTCATGATTATTCCCAAGCAATTTAATTTGAGGGAATGTAGAAGAAATATAGTTTAACTTGTCTTTGGTTTTGCTTCTTAATTTAAAGGAAAAATATTACTCCTATCTATTCATTTTATATTCAATCAGTATAAATATATATATATATATTATTTAGTTTTATTTTATTTTATTTTATTTTATTTTATTTTATTTTATTTTATTTTATTTTATTTTTATTTTTTTATTTTTTTTAATGAGGGAATGAAAATACTGCTTTAATTACATATTTTTAGAACAAATTTTTAGGTCATTTTAGCACTGTAAAGGTGTCCAAGAGTTTTGTTATTAAATTCCATTGAAGAACAAATATTAAAGAACAAATTGTTAATAAATATTACTACTGGGAAATAACTATCTGGAGAAGTATTTTTGGACACTGAAATTACACTGTATTGATTCACTGAATATTTCACGAACATTCATTTAGCTCTGAACACTCTTTACTTCCAAGGCAAGATATGTGATTTAGAAAGTACTCTGCTATGCTTAATCCTCTGTAGGAAAGAAAAATATAAGTGCAGTTGTAAACAGATAAAATTCAAGCAAATAAAATTCAAGTGAATAATGGGAAAGTTTATGGCAACATATTAAAAAGCTATGAAGACAGCAAGGACAGTTGGCAAAATAGTCTAGGGAGAGACGGCAAAACACAGGTTTGAGGAAATTAATGTAAGTACAATGTCTTCTTTTTCTGTACTCTGTTTATAGGGTATCTTATAGAATTGTTAGATATACAGAGAAACCTCTGTTTTCCCTTCACAACATGCAATAAAATATGAAATTTCCAAAATTTTACCTGATTTGAAATATCTTTGCTTTTGTAGAGCTCTTATGTTGTGGCTTTCCTAGAATGGTCGACTGTGAAACCTATCCATTGCTTTCCTTTTTACCAAGATCAAGTTTCACTTGGAAGACAAGTGTCTGGATAGCAGATCAGCAGCAAAGGAATTTGAGGTTTCTGGTTAATAGCAGCTCAGTGCAAGCCAACAGTGTGCCCTGGCACCTGAGAGGACAAACTGTATTTTAGGATGCATTAAACACAGCATAGCCAGCAGGTCAAAATAGGTGATTCTCCTCCTATATTTAGAGTTGGTGTGGCCTTACCTTGAATACTATGTGCAGTTCTGGTCTCCACAATATAAAAAGGATGTTAAAATGACTTGTATGCATCCAGAGGAGTGCAACAAAGCTGGTAAAAGGGCTGGAAGACGTATCCTATGATGACATATGTGGTGACTCTTGGGTTGTCCAGTCTGAAAAAAAAGTCAGCCTCATTGCTCTCTGCAACTTCCTGAGGAGGGAAAGCTTAGAGGGAGGTGCTGGTCAGCGATGATAGGACTTGTGGGAACAGCACAAAGCCGCACCGGAAAGAGTTAGAGTGGGTATGAGGAAGAAATTCTGTACCATGAGGGTGGTCAAACACTGGAACAGGCTTCCTAGAGATTCCCAGTGCCTGTCAATTTTCAGAAGGCATTTAGATAACGTCTTCAATAACATGCTTTCACTTTTGGCTAGTCCTGAAGTGGTCAGGCAGTTGGACTTGAGGATCTTTGTAGGTCCCTTCCAACTGAACTGTTCTGTTCTGTTCTATTTTGTTCTGTTCAAATCCATCGTATGTAGCCCCACTGAATCCAAAGTAGAGATTCATGCTAACTATGGAATAGCTGGTCCTAAAGACTCTCCTAAAGATTCCAGTGAGAAAGGCAAGGGTATATGAAACCATTCTGATATAAAATAGCAATCTGTCTCAATGACAAAGCTCATGATGAAGATAAAGGTGAGTGTGACAGAGCAATAGGGTATTAAGGAGAAAGAATCTTATAATGGGAAATGAAGTGCAAATTAAATTAGGAATTGCTTTTTTTTTTAATTTTTGCAGCTCTATTAGAAACAGGGTCAATCTTCATCACTACAATATAACAAATATATGTTCACAATTTCCATAAACTTCACGAGGAGGTAGTCTTGGCATATAGATAATGTTTGTATAACATCTAATGCTAGAGTCAATGGAATATCTAGTGATAGACATCATCGTTTGAATCTTAGTCATCTCCATGTCACTTCTGTTCACCATCATAAGATGGTTAAAAACACATTATCTTGCATGTAGATGCTTGTTAAAAGGGCTGTGAACTGATTTAAGCTCTCCAAATTGCTCAGTCTGATATGAAGCCTGTTGCAAAAGGGCCAATGCCAGAATTATAGAATTTAATAGTCTCCTCAGAATGACTTTCCTGACACTCTCCAATCTTAGTAAATATATAGATATATATTTCTTTTCATATTTCTAGCTTGGATGTCTGTGGTGTCCTCATTCTGTGAATACATCATATGAACATTATCTACTTTCCTGATAAAATCTCCATGCTTCAGATTATGAAGTCTGAATAGAAGCTGTATGTTGTTATCAGAAAGAAAAAAATATTCACTTCTGATATATTCTCTTTCTTTTTATTCCCTTATTTTTAATAAATATGTTTTGATATAATTTTTGGTTTCAGTGGAGTATTGGAAAGCATGGTTGTCGAGTCTCCTTCTTTGGAGATACTCAAAACCTGCCTGGATGTGATCCTGTATAAGGTGCTCTAGGTGACCCTGTTTGAGCAGAGGAGTTGGACTAGATGATCTCTGGAGGTCCCTTCCAACCTCAAACATTCTGTTATTCTGTGATAGCTGTATTTTTAAGTCTTTTATTTGGTGTGTTTGTTGCTTGCAATATATTGCAGTCTGTTCTGGCACTTACTTTGCCTTGTAAATAAAAATGTATTCTTCATAAAACTGCAGCCTTGTTAAATAGTTTGACAGATTATGCTTTGCGCTTTCTCAGAAGAGGATACGTGCCTGACCTGCTGGCCATTGTTCTTAACACATCACATCATCAACACAGAATCTCTCATGATGTGCATGTTCTGTTAAAAATCTGTACAAATGCCTGTACAAATCTGTACAAATTGCCTTCTGATTTAATAACAAAAGAATTTTGTTAATATGTACTCTGTTCCCTGAGGAAGTAAAGTATGCAATGATTAATAATCTCAAACATCTATAATATTTCCTCCGAGTATTTTTCATTGTTTTGCACAGTCAATATCTGTAACATTTTTCTAACACACATTAAGTTAAATATCTTCTACTTAGATTTTAAATATAAAATCTTCTACATTTGTGTAAAATTAAATCACCTGATATTATGCATCACCTAACACCTATATTAGGCTGTGGATATGTTCACGTAGAAGATGAAGATGACTACGCTGTGCATGGACATGCATGACTTTAGTATTTCCCATGCCAACAACAGTGCAAGTGCAACAAATATTTTCTGCTCCAAGCACACATAGGTCCCAAACACATCTCTGTACTCACTCTGTCTTTGGTACCAGGATGGCTGTCATGTTTCACAACTGTAGACAAAACTTTGTATGCTCGGAATTTATTTTCTGGGTAGACATTTTACCCAGGTCTGCTCACGTACACCTTTAACCCGTATTTAGGAAAAGTCAGATGCTAATGTTTTTCTAGCTGTTTTAGTTTTACTTATTTATGTATTCATTTGTTAGTTCATTCACTTACTTGTTTTTACAACCAAAATATAACTGGCCCACAGACATTTTTAGACACTAAATAGATTTTAATCTCTTAATGCAATTTATACATTGGTATGAAAGTATTCAAATCAATAACAGAAATACAATTTAAGGGTAGACCTAGGAAAGAGATGATAACATAGAATCTTCAATGAAATACTTTAAAAATGATATGTAAGTGTAAATGAAATGAGACCTTGTCCCAAAGCATCAAAATGGTGATTCTGGTTTTAAATTCAAGTTTAATAAAATTTGAACCTTAAAAATATGACTCTATTTATGATCTTCTTAATAAATATATTTTTTTTTCCTCTTTTTAAAATACTTTGATATATCTCAAAGTAATATTCCCCCAAACTGTTACCTAATAGATTGAATTTGGAAAAAAAATCAACTGAAAAACATAACAAGAAAACAAAGAACAAAATAAATAAACAAATAAAAAACACCTAAGCATGGCAGGAAAGGAATGAGGGTGGTGCATGCATGTAAATATCTCTTTTGTATTATAATAAACTGTAACCATGCTGAGATGTATGTGGTAGACAGTCCATTCAGATGTTAACCTTGGCAGTACTTGGAAGTATGTTTTAAACTGTATCGATTAACAGCTTAAAAAGTTTCTCTTGTCTTACACTATTTATTTATTGATTGATTATCAAGCACAGTGGTCTTATTGTTGCACCTGTATTTCAAACTGAAGAGTAGAGTGAGTGGCTATAAGACAGGGAAGTGGATACTCAGGGCTTTGATGCTTGGATCCTGTATATGTCATGAAGATCAGACATTTAGATGTACAAAGTATTGGGTCAGGGTGACTGCAAATAGTAACAGTAGTAACAGACCTGACAACATTCATAATCTTTGATGATCAGGCCTCATATTTAGTTACCCAACATGTTTGTTTGTTTGTTTTTCACTTTGATGCCCAGAAATCCGCATTAATAAAGGTTTAGAAACTATTTCCCTTTATTTTTATTATTTTAAAAGGAATATTTTAATAAAATGCATACTTGTATTTAGTTCTCTTACTGCTAGGGGAACACACAATTTCACTGTAAAGAAAATAGATAAAACGTAACATGATGACTTATCTGTCTTGCTGTTCATAAAAACAGCATGCAGTGGAGAGGTGCAAGGAGACATTGTGAAGGTCTCAGAATTGTTGTCAAGGCTCTTTTTCTTTTTTTTTTCTTCCTGAAAGGAGAACAAATGTCACTTTGGTTATCTTTCTAGATCCTTTGCTCAGAGTCATAGTGAAGTCATAAACTGCAGAACTCCAGAGTAAGCAGGCTATCATGCCAGTCCTCTGGAGTTAGGGTGTTTGGTTCAGTATTGCGCTTACTGTAGATGCTAGCTAATAGCATTTCCAATTCCCATCACCAAGGCTGGTCTTAGATGTCTGCCTCTGAAATAGGATTAATTATTCTTGATGATTAGACCTGATTAGAAAACTTGAAAGAGGCATTGTTTTCCTCTGTGAAGATTTTTTGTTGTTGTTACATTTTGCATGCCCTAGTGTTTTCATGTTTGTAATTCCTTTTATAGATCCAATTCTCCATCTGTTAATTGTTTTTTGTAATTGTTTGTTTGTTTGTTGTTTGTTTGTTTTTAAGTTACATTTGGGACATTCTTATAACTTTCAACATTTCAAACATCCATGGATTTTTAAATTACTTTTTTTTTTTTTTTTGAATCTATATTGCTTCTGTTGATGGAGGCTAGGTTTCTTGAAATAATCACTGTAAAATGCAAAATGTTTACTGTGTTTATTTGACCACAACTTAAGTTTGTCTCAGTGAGGTAGGTTCTGTCCTGAGCTAATGGGGAGAGAGAGTTTAGATACTTACATTAGGATGGTATGTGTTACCAGCTAGTGGCAACCAGTCATGCCTTGGATTTGTTGAACAGAGCCTGCAATTTCCAGTTGTCTTTCTTATTGGAGGTGCTATCTTCAGTGCCTGAAACCACATCCAAACTTTTGCACATACCTAAACACTAATTGTTCACCTCCTATAATTTAGGTGAATTGTCAAAGGTGGCAGTCCTTGCTTTTGCAGTCCTTGCTTTGCAGCTTGCTATTTACTACCTCTAAAGAATAAATTGTTTAGAAAAAAAAATGGGAAAAAAAAAATAGGCACGGCTCCATAATATCAGCAGAGAGGGCAGAGAGGGTTTTAGATTTGTAAGGGGAAAAGGTTAAAGCTAAGGTAATCTTAGGGATCCTTGAGTCACTTTTTTTTTCTTTTTTTTTTTTATGCCAGGGAAACAACTCCCCATCCCACTACATCAGTTCATCAGTTCCTGCCTGGAAGTGAAAGGGGAAACATTATTAACAAGTATTTATTTCTTTAAGACATCGTAATAAGTATTTATTTCTTTAAGACATCAGGAGAGTAGGAAAGTAGGTAGGAGTTTCTAGCCATGAAGTTACTTTTGAGTTCTCTCAGGGAAGACAAGCTTACAGAGGGAGAGTTGCATTTTCTCAGAGCAGTCTTCACCATGCAGAAAGACAATTCAGAGTTTGCTGAGATTGCTTAAGGGAGATCAGGGAATGGAGAAGTCCCTCTTCATCTGGTGATTTCCTAGGAATCACTGCATCAGTACTGCCTCCTACATGAGATGCTTTGCAAGTGACACAATCCAGTTTTCATTATGCACAAATGGTTTTATTTTATCTTCATTTGAAAACTCTCCTGAAATTGCCATGTGCAGATACTCAGAAGAAACACAGTAGCCACCATATCCATGTCTACCAATCTCCATTTATGAAGTTACTTGTTGATTCTTCAATTCTCACATTTAAATTATTTCACAGTTGAAGCCACTATAACTGTAATCAGTTTAGTGGTGTTCTGTTAATTCAAGTGTTATTTTTTATACACTGTTGCATGAACATTAGACAGACAAACCTTGAAATGAAGTAGTGTATTTAAAATTGCCTGAGTAACTTTAGTAATTACTCTCAAGTGCAGTTGAATATCACATGTAGTGATATGCTTATGTTACCTTAGCGTTAAAAAGATTCTGGTGTTTAAATGTCTTTGACTGAAGATCTTTCATAGCTGGACTTCACAGTGTTCCTGTAGGTACGTAAACTCAAGAGTGCTGCTGTAAAGAAACTTAAGTCATAAACTACTGTAATGAAGGGGAATTTGAACAGGAAAACCTTGGAAAACAGGTTTCTCATACTTTAAGAGTATTGGTCCAGGATTTCTACCCTTGTAAATATGTCCAGTAATTATAAGACTTTGATGAATATGAGCTTCCTTTCTTTTCAGATAGGTACTGCTCTAATATTTTTAGTTTACTGACCAGTTATACAATAGTAACCTTCAACTAACTGATGAGATCATGTTGTATGGGAGCAACTAAACATTCCTCTGAGTTTATTAATATTTCTTATATTCTAGATGTTAGACTATACATATGCAGATCATTTAAAATATATATTTAGAATGTATAAGGAATAGAGGGAGTAAGGTATCTCTAGAAGCAACTTACCTGTTCTAATACAGCTGGGATAAACTATGTGGACAGTTTCCTCTACTGCACACAATGATTTTAGCAGAAGACTAGGTAACAGACTCATATGTAGAATTTTAACCCTGACATGTTTCAGTTCAGGTCAGATGACTCCTATCTATGCTGTAGTGAATCATTTACAAATTATTTATTTTTTTTTCATAAGACCTTTAGAAAACATTGGAGAATTGCTTTCTGATAAACATTGTTTTAGGGAGCCAATAGTAAAGGAAATCAAAACTATAGTAAAGCTGTCTTCTAGCACACTAAGAACAATAAGTCTGCAAGAATGCCTATAAAGCCAGTAGAATTGCAATACAAAAAGAGAAGATAAGACCATAACAGCAAAGCCAAATGAAGTCTTTGTGTTGATGTTCACCATAACTAAAGAAACAGTAGAGATTAATTTTGTGATCGGAGAAGAATGAAGAAATCTCATTAATTTTTTTTTTTTTTTTGGGGGGGGGAGAATGTGGTGGAGAATCAGATGAAAATAAAAAGACTTTAGAAAATGTTCTGAGACAAATTAACAAAAAGTAGCAAGTTCAAGGATGAGATAGTATTCAGCAAAAACTTCACTTGGAACTCGTGGGTGAGTATCAGAAAACTACGTACCCTCTTGCCTAAGGCTTTGAGGACTAGAGGGAAAAAAAAGTGGAGCTGTTTTTTTATAAAAGGCACCTGGCCTTTTAATCTACAATGGCATGTAGATTAAATTCAGGGAAAGGGAAAAGGAAAGGAAAAGGACTCTTATGGAGTTAAAATAAATAAATAAATAAATAAATAAATAAATAATAATAATAATAACTTCACAAGTAGAAAGATGGACCTTGGACCTTGAGCTACTGACCAACAATGCTGAATAATGAGATCTGTGGGTCAGGATGGATATTTCTATGAAAGCTTCAGATAGATGTATAGGAGTAGTCCAAAAACAGATAGAAATTTAAGGCTTACTAGGAAAGTAACAGAAAACTAAACAGAGAGCAGCAGTGTGCAATTGTAAAATTACACAAGGCACTTCTGCATTGAATACTCCGTGCCATGCTGGTCTCCTATTCCCCCCCCCAAAAAAAAAAGTAGAGTACAATACAAAAAGGTTCAGAGAAAGCCATCAAGGATAATTCAAGGTTGTTATGCTCATTGTTATATGTTCATTTTCTAGTGTCTAATGTCTAGTGTTTTTTCTAGTGTTTCTAATGTCTACAACAGCATAATATATCAAAATGGACTACTGCAAAATCTCAAAATTATTTTGTAACTGGTGTTGTGATATATTAATTTTATGATAGGAATCCTTCTTCATGTTTTGCTTAGATAGAGCTGACAATAAATGACTTCCTGAAGTATCTTCTCAATTGAAATATTCTCTATTTCAGGTATTGTGCATCAATTTTGCTTTATCCTAAATACGTTATTACAGCACTCTCTTGTTCAAGTAGGATGTTTCTTCTCATCTTTTTCATAAAGAGGGATAAGTTCATGCGTTTTTTAATTTTATTTATGTGTGGAGGGTCTCTAAGAATCTTGCATGTTTCAGCCATAAAGCTTCATTTTATTAATTGTGCTTACTAAAGAGTGTCCTCTGAGATTGTGAGCTTTTAAATATCTGTGTTTGCATGAGTCAGTTATAGAAAGAGAGATCTCAGGGGGAGGGGGAGGTTTTTAATAAGTCTGGTTTTCATTTTGGCAGTAAATTTGCTGTGAAAAGAACAAGCATCCAAACAGCACTTAGCAAACAGCACAGGCTATAGCAGCACATTGTTAGCAGAACACCTCAGGGGCAGAATAGATGTGATTTTCTACTTAATGGAAGCTCCAGCAGGCAGAATTCTCAATCTTTTGTTATTGTAGTTGTTGTTTGGTTGGTTTGTTTTTCTATAGTATTTTCATCAGGCATAAGAAATGTAATAAGCATTTACTAACAAACACTGCTCTAATTGTTTGTTTTAAAGCTCTGAAATAGAAGCAAAAGATGTGCATTAAGTTTTTGCTTTCTTTGAATGTTCTACAAGAGATCTACTACTTGTTTATTGTTGTTTTTTGTTTGTCTCTAATATTTTTTATCTCCAAGAAATACATTAAAAAAGTTAAATAAATATGTATTCTCTAGATGAAGCATTGTATAACATAGGTTGCAAAACGCTTATTTTAACTCTCGCTTACATTTGTATAATGAAACAAACAAACAAAAAAACACATAAAATTATAATGTTTATATGTTCCTATGTATAAATACTTTCTGCACATTTGTTTTGCCTAGAGCCAATTCCCAGCACATAAATATATATATGCATATATATATATATATACATATTTGAGGCAAAAGCTTTTTAGAAAGGCAAATGAGTGAATCACTGGAAATCATTGGCCTGAAACTTAACTTTGCTGAAATACAAAATCAACTTCTGACACAAATACCCTAATCTGCACAGAAATGTTTTTTGTTTGTTTGTTTGTTTGTTTGTTTCAGTTTATTTAGTGAGTTCTGCTCAGTTAGAAATTAGAATGGGCTGATAGTTGTTCTTATTTTTCATTTCTAGCCTAAATACAGTATGAGACAGAACACTGCTTACTTGTTATGATATTTTAAAGATATACTAACCAAAATCTACCTATTTGAATATTTTAAAAATATAGATAGTACTTGCTTTGCATTTAAAATTGCCTAATTTACTTAATAGTAGAAATTTTGGTAAATTTTATATTTTTATTATGTCTCTAGCAAATGTAAATGTTTAAGTTAAATATATGAGTATAATCCCACCTAGCATTAGTTGTTGAATTGTAAGCATAAATTTCGCCTTCTGTCTCTAGTCAGTGGGAACAACAAATAGCCATTACAATGGCAAATAATCTCATCATTAGAGAGAAGAATCATCTGATCTCCACTGACTACAAAAAGAGGCACAATAACTTGTTAAGACAGTGCTTAAATTTTAGAAGGTTGAAGTTAATGAGATTGCTCCCTGACTAAATTAGTTTATTTTTTTTCTAGTTTAAATTGAGATTCAATTTTCCTCCCATACATATTTCTAACTACTTAGAATTATTGCATTCACTATTTTCATAATTAATAAAATGTAAGTATTAATAGTTTGACTAACGGTGTAGTAAATAACACGATTATATTGGTCACTGCTTATGGATTTATTGTTTTTAATACTCTGTGGTTGTAAGGAAAGGTGCAAAAATTAAATCAGCCAAAGAGGCTCAAATTTTCTTTTAGAAAAAAAGGTACATATGGAAAACAAAATTAAACTCAAAGATTTAAGTTAAGCTTTTCTGCTTGCTGATTTAACTTGTGATAAGATCTGGTGATTCCAATCATTTTGATTTAAATCTGCACACTCTAACACACAGTGAGTTGTTCCATTAACTTTAATGAGTCTATTTATTGTTTAGAAGCACCTGCACAAGTCTTTGCAGGAAGTAGTCCTTGAAGCATAGTGTTTCTCTTTTAATTGTTATCTAGTCTTGGTTTTAGTATTAATTTAAAGTTTCATATTTTCTTTAAAAGGTAATACATACATTAACCATTTCATCTACAAGTTATATGTCAGAAGTAAGATTGTCAAAGACTTTTCTGTAAGTGGCTGCAGTGTTGCAGAGTTGCATATTTTGCTCTGTCCCTTCCAATGTTGACTATGAACTATACAGAAAGCAAGGACAGATAAGAAAAAAGCAGAACATCTGTGCTTTTATAAACCTGCTTCTTCTTCTAAGCCTGTTAACGGGGATAAGCCTGAGGATCCTATTTAAAATCATGTTTACTTTTTAGCATAAAACCAGGTAAGAATTAGTAAAAAAGACTATAATCTCAAACTAGAATAAATTAGAAAATTACATAGGTATTTACCAGAATTTATAAAATTAGCTGTATGAGGCTTGTTCAGGACAGCACTTAATCAAATACAAACACAATCTGTTAAATTGAAGACACTAAATGGTTTAAGTTAAGTAACACTAGAACTTAAGCACATACCTAAGTGGTCTTGGTAATAGATGTCATAAGCTAGTTCTTCAATTGTCCTCTAATCATTCATTCTAGGTTGCTGTGGGAGACTGAGTTAAAATGTGATTTCAGTACCCGAAATGAAAGTAACAAAAGGCCATAGAAATTCAAGTTCAGACTAGAACTGGAAGCCAAATTAATGGATGGGTTATTTGTATTGTTCTGATTCAAATAAACTCAGTAATGAAGTGCATTTTTGTAGTTTTCCCACAGGATTTCAAAGGTCAAAGGACAACATTGACAACAGATGACAGAATTCCATGTTTTGTCAATATACTTGATAGTACTCCTTGCAAATCTATTCAACTTGTAATTCAAAATCAATCTTCTGAAAATTTCGACTCTTTCAAGGAACATTCAACAAATATTTTCACATGAGGCCTTATCCCAAAATATTTAGAGGTAGGCTTTCCATTGTAGAGGTGAATAATCTACAATGCTAGCATATTATTGCTCTGAAATAAACGCATACGCAAGAGTAGGAATGAACAGATCACTTTAGCAGAAGTCCAGAAATCCAACAGACAAATGTGTCATAGTATTCGTAAAGCCTCGTGTTTAAAAAGTAGGTCAGGCAAAGAGAAGTAGGAAAAAACATCATTAGTTTAGAGTACATGTAAAAAGTAGATGAAAAGCATCAGGTAATATTCATATAGACAAGATACCATTATTAGTCTGAGAAAGACTGCAGTATGTGTATGCAGTTTATCAGTATGACTTTATCAGTAAAAAAAAAAAGTACCTTTAGCTCTTAAAATGCTGTAAAAGGAATATTTTCATTATAGACAAACAGAAATTTACAAGCTTTCTGTTATGTTATTGTGGCATCTAGCATTTTGTTCTAAATATTACAAAAACAAGCTTGAGCTCTAAGGAATTGCAAGCAGTTTTTTGTTTGTTTGTTTTTTAATTCAAAGAAAAAAAAAAGAGAGGATTTTATTCATTTATTTATTTTTTGTGTTTGTGATATGCCATGGGTTAACCTTCTGAAAGTAGCACTAACAGAAATTGATTGTGTTTCATTCTTAGTCCACCCATGTGAATGAATGGTCCTCTCTTAGCTCTTGGTTCAAAAAAGTCGCAGCAGCTGATAGGAACTATATTTTTGGCACTGAAGTCCAAAGTTCTGTGTGCCACAGGAGACAGTTATTCCTCTGCCTATCTGTTCCTCAGTGAGTTCATGCAGCAGTGCACTGCCCTGTTTATTTTTACTTAGTGACATAATTTGAAGCATTGGAAAGAGAGGGAGGGAAACGTTCCTCTTATTTATTTTCTTATAACTCCCCCAAATGCTCATAAAGATAGTGTGATGTTTAGACATTGTGTGCTGTTGAAGTGTGGGAATATATTTTGTCACCAATGATGTGGATGAAGTGCAGAACTTCCTTCTGCAGCACTTCTGCATGAGAGGAGCAGTGGTACCATCCTTACCTGCTTACCTACCCTGATGATGAGATATTATTGTTCACCCTCATGCCTACTTCACAACCTCTTAATTGTTAGCAAACATAACAATATCCTGCTAGTTAATCTCCAGCAGTTATAATCTGAATATGTGTATCCATCTGTGTGTGTGCTTGAAATGCAAATTTAGTCTTTTTTTTTTTTTTTTAAGAATCCTGAGGTTATTTTATGTGGCCAACATCTAATCACTATCATACTTGAGTCTCACTAAAGCTGACAGTTTTGTAGGTGTTATTTTATGTGACCTACATTTAATCACAGATGATCCATGAGTCTTGTTAAACATGGTAGCATTACAGAGATCCAACTTTCATATTCTCTAATGTAGTAGACAAAAAGCCTTTTTGCCAGTGGGAGGTATACCAATGTTATCTGATTTCCTACTTCTAGCTAATAAATTTATTATTGAAATTTCAAGGAAAGGATATTTCCTTTCCCTGTCCAAACTCCTCTTATTTCAAAAAACAGAATGAAAACATTTGACTTTTGGAGCTAATCTGTATGCATATATTCTCTTTTCTCCCTTTCCCCCTCTATATTGCTGAAATCTGGAAAATTTTGATATAGAAAATATTTTGAATATCTGACATCTCAAAATATTTGTGAAACACTTTTTTTTTTTACTATTATTATTATTTGAACACCAGAAAATACAAAAGTAGTATTTACTTTACTTATTATACTTGTTGATTATTTTATAAATATAAATATTAATTTTAATAAGGTATTTGCTTTAATTCATGATGGCAGAAACAACCAAAACAACAACAACAAAAACCAGCCTTTTCCCTTGCAAAAAGCCTTGTTACATGTCTCTATTTACATGACACGCAGGTTGCAGTAAGAATGTTATGATATTTATATGTAACTATGAATTTACTGTAGTGCTGAAGCTGTGGTTGACAGTAAGATTTGCTGTTTTGTTTTAGTTGTAGTTTTTGTTTTGTTTTAATGATTCTCTTCTCAAGTCAGGATTAATATTACATCTATAATTATGCTCCAAAGGTTTGCACATTCCATGAACAAAGTCATTTAACAAGTTCAGCAAATTCTAGTGCCACATTTATGCCTACAAAAAGCCTGAATTCTTGGTGGCAGATGCCATTTAGATGTACAGAGTAGGACCTGTCACAGTGGCATCTTTAGAAGCTTATTTAGCAGTTGTGAGTAGCTGTCAGCAACAAATGTTGAAAAGTTAGTTTCCTCTTCTCAGTTCAAAAAAGTTTGATGACTTGTTGCTTACTCCTCTAGGCAAAGAGATTGCTTCAACATATTGACTAAATATATATATATATATATTTGGTAAGAATTGCTATGTGACGTGGATCAACAATACCTATTACAAAATCAAAATACGTTACGTATATCTGATCAGAGCTTTTACATCACATTTAATCTGATCTATGCCATTTTTATGTTCCTTGTAAAATGAGATTGGGACACTTAATATTTCTGTTCTAAGTATGCACTATATAAATATTTTATGAACAATATATTGCAAAGCCTTTTACTTCACTTGTCTGCATTTTTCAGCACCATGAAAAGATGCTTTTTTTTTTTTTTTTTTTTTGAGAATATTCCACATTCATGTAAAACCACATATTTTTAAGTCTTGTCAGAATTAAACAAGAGTTGTTTTTAAGGGCATAGTGGTGAGAACAGGTTTAATCTTTGGTCATAGAATGGCCTTTGCAAGTAAGTAATGGTTTCATGTTTTTTGTTTATTTGTTAGTTAGGTTGTTGTTGTTTTCCACATTTCTTTCACTGTTGGAGATGGAAGGAAAACAGCCAAGGTGTGTTTCCAAAAACTGCTGCAATAATTAATCTTTATTTTTCTAAATATTCTTTATTTGACTTTACATAGTTTAGAGCAGATAAAAACTTGTTAAATGGTGTTTGACAAGCTAATGTAAAGTTTCATAGGAAATATGCAAAGTACTTCATCCTTTCTCAGGTACAGAGAAAGTGTTATTGAGAGTGGGAGTATTCAACACCTCCCCAGTCTGACGTACTCCTCAGTGTATGTGTGCACCTGCACGTTTGCAATACATATGTAAATCTGAGAAATAAGGGTCATAATGACCCTTTCTAAATTGAAAACAAGTGTTTGATAGATCTCTTCTCTTAAAGTAGTCTTTAAATAAATTGCTTTTTTTTTTTGTTCAGGTATAAACTACTTCAGAGTTTGGAGATGAGAAAGGGGAATTTAAAATTCCTTAGCCTGGTGCTGTGTTTTTCAGCAAATAACAGCATTAACAAACCCATTGCCTTATTTTGTCTTAGTTGCCTCAATAATTGTTACTATTTACTCTTACATTGTCCTTCGCTTTTTTACTGTATTAAAAACTCCACCTGGATATGAAAAGATATATTGTTTGTTTGTTTGTTTGTTTGTTTTTGGTGGTGTTGGTGTGTTTTCATTTTGCTTTGTTTTATCTTTGTGAAGTGGGGAAAAAAAAAAAAAAAGAAAAAAAAAAAAAACAACAGGACCAGACACCAGTGCTTACTTCTTTTTTGGGGATCATTTTTACACCAGGAACATAAAGTTCCAAGTTCAAAAAAATTCCTAGTGTGGCTTGTTGAAGTCACTGGAAGGCCCCTGGACCTCATGCCAAGAAGCATTTTTGTTCCTTAGTGAAGAAAATGAATCTAGTGAGGAAAAAAGCTAGGCGGAAAAAATAGAAAAAAAAATGGTGAGAGGAAAATAGGTGAGAAGGGAGGGAAGAGAAAGAAGAGAAACAAATAGTGGGCTGGGAAACAAGAAGGAAGATGGGATGAAAAGGAAACATGGCAGGCATGCTATACAAAGAAGGCAAGGACAGTCATATGTAAATCCACCGCAGCCAGAGGCTTCACTGGAGAATGAAGTAAGCCAGGCTGTTCACATGTGAAGAATGCTGAATTCAAATCACAGCTACATTGAATCCTCTGAAAGAAGGAAGGGGATGCTTTTAAGCATATTAATATTTCTGTGAAATAATCATGTGTACTGCATCTACATCTTATTTTTATCAACAAAGAATAATAATAATTATATTTTTTTAAATTAAAATTATTTCAACTTACTATACATAAATAAAGACATATTCAGAAATCAGTTAGTATGTATGTATAGTATGTAGCAAGTCAGCAGCAGAATAGTCAGCATAGATTCATGGACTAATTTTCAGTGAATGAAGTGACAGAACAGAGAGATCAACCCTGCCAAGAACTATGTGTTTCTAGCCTCATTTTGTATCAAAACTGGGAACTCTACTTCAGACATACTCTTCTGGTCTTACATTTGATGTGCTGTCATCTTTCCTGGCTGTACTCTCAGAACTTGTAGGATACAGTATTCACCTTTGCGTTAAGCAATGTGTATTGAATAAAAACAGTTTTTTGCTGCTGTTTCTGTATCTTTGCTATTTAGTATTACTTTACCCACTTGATATTATTCAGTGCGATCAGCTGGAGTTACCAACAAAGCTCTTAGGAAGAAAACAGGACAGAGAACAGTTTCAAAGACAGGATGTCACCAAGAAGCCCCATGAGAGCAGCGGGAGTGTAGTAACAGGGAAATGTCAACCTCAATCAAGATGGGCTGGTAAGATCATAAGGCAAAGGTTTAAACAAGAGAGAAAGCTTGAGAGTATCTCCTAACCCAGGAGAAAAGAGAGACGGCCAAAATTTCTGGAAATGTTTCTTTGACAAATCACTGAAAAATGGTTGCAGTGGGGTTGTGATTCTTTGTTCCCAGGACCAGGGAGGCCTTTGCTGACTGTCTTGGCTACTCTTGCAATAAAAGGACAATCTTTAAGTAAGAGCTAATAGCTTAAATCATTAAATGTTTTCCTTAGTTCAGTGGCAATTATATCAAATCTCAAAGTGGCTTAATATCAAATCTTCTAAATATTTCTGAGGTTCTTGACCAAGCTGCCTAGGCCACTTACTGATTTAATTTTCACTGAGCAAATAATTAATTTATTGTTCTGGTGAAACACAGTATATTTAAAGTTCTTTGTGTTCCAGGGAGATTTTTTTTCCAAGTATCTATGGAGCCTGTCTTATTTTCAATGTACAGGACATTTTCCTGGGCCAGGCCAAGAAGAATTAGATCATAAGGGACCTCACCTAGGAATGAGGTGAGAGAGACCAGGCCTGTCACATGAGATATGTGACTAGGAGGGAGAGAAAAGATATAAAGAAAGTCATGACAGTGAACAAATTATGCTGTGACTTACGTTTAGATAAACTGTAGATGAACCATTCTGATCATCTCTAGAAAGAGCTAGACAGCATCACTCTGGATTGTGTCTTGAGAGGATCAGGAAAAAACAAGTAGATTTTTACTAGAAGAACACATCACTAGTGCTCTCTTGATTTCAGTTGTTCAACATGTATGTGTTTAAACAGCCTATTCATAAATATTAAAAATTTCCTTTGTCCCAAGTGGTTTTTAGCTTAGTTTAATAGCTTAAGCACAGTGTTCAGGAATCATCAAAGAATAAGATCACTGCACTTTGTCTGGGAAATTTTAGATAAGAAAAACCTGTCAGTATTGCTAGTTTCCTATAGCAACCCTCCTAAAGTAATAGTGCTTTTGAAAATGAAAGCACAATTTGTGTTTTTTCTGCTTTGGATTAGTGCCAACCATCCAGGATATGTAATGCTTTGCTCTTTTAAATGTATTAAACTATTATTGTAGAAGGAATTACATTGATATTTTGCTTTCTTGGAGAAGGAGACAGGAAACAAACAAACAAACAAAAAAGTGGTGTGCTTTGTTTTGTTTTTCTCAGATAGATTTCTGACATCCAGAAAACCAGAATTTGTCCAACATGAGGACTTCTCACCACAGACTGCTCCTAACAATTACTGTTTTTTCTTTTTTGTTAAAGCTTTTTGCACTTTGTTCATTTTCATGGCCATTTTGAAGGCAGTGTTATAAAAAAAAAAAAAAAAAAAAGTTAAAGACATCTAAATCACATTATATTCTCATAAACTGATCTTTGGGATTTGTGTGAAGGAGAAAAAAAGCTGTTAATATATGTAGAATTAATTCCGATGAATTATTCAACGGGTAGGAAAATAATGTATAATTTCTGAATAATCCTTCCACTTTAAAGCCATCAGTTCTTTTGGGACTGAACAATGCTCACGGACAGTATGGAGGACTCTAATATATTCTGATGTATCCTGTCTCATTCTAGTACAGGTAAATTAAAAGCAAATCTGTTTCTAATTAGCCAGATGGATTACTCAAAGGACTAGGCATTCCAGGAGCATTCAAGTTTTAGCTTCTTCTGATCTGAAGTTGATTATCTGAATATTTGAAAATTTAAGAAAATCTAGAGCAAATGTTTAAGGAAGTTTGGTAGGCATTATGAGACAGATATTCACCAAGGGGTGTTTTGGCACTTAAACAAAGTTGCTGTTTTTCCCCATCCATTCTGAGAAGAATAAATGCCAGATTATCAGAGTTTGCACAACCTGAGATATAAATTCCTTGGAATATCTCTCTTGTGTTTACGTGTCATCCGTCCCCTCCCCCCCCCCCCCCCCCCCCCCCCCCCGAAAATATGGCAATGACTCACTGGTATCAAAAGGCAGGTTTGGTTTGTGAGTAAACTAGGCATTTAAGAGGAGAAATCCAGTGCAGTATGGTAGATTTCCACTTCTGTTAATCCGCCAAGGTGCGTGAAGGAAATTTTTGAAGGGTCACAAAAATAAACATGCTGTAATGGTGGTGTGGTCATAAAGAGTAATATTTGCGGCAGTTCTGGTAAATAGGAACTAATTACATTGTGCAGAGAACTGATAAGACTTTTTTTTCTGTAGTGTTGCACAAGCTTAGGTCTTCTGTCTTCTGGAGGTATTAACTAAAACTGGAATAGGCACTGAAGGAAAGGCAAAAAGAAATGGAGAGCTGTCAAGAGTGAGCAAACTGAAAGGACTTGTCTTATTTAGCATTCTTAAATGAAGGTTGAGCTGGTTGATCTTCATGCATGATTAGCAGGGTAAATAACAGAGGCAAAGACCTATTTAAGATGAATAGTACTGGCACAAGAACAAGTAAATATATACTAGTCCTGGATACATTTAGGCCTTAGTTTAGAAATTTGTATGAGGCTTTTGGATAGCTTTCCACTAGGTTAGTAAGACCAAGATATCTATCTATTATCAAGATGATCAGTTTATCATAGGGCCTCAGAATCAAGGATGTGAGAGATATTCTGGTAGTGAACAAGATAAAGAAAAAGAATTGTACCTCTGGGACACCTTTATATTTATTATGCACTCAACTATTAGGATATATTAGGCTTGAGATGTGTTACATAAGAGTTTGCTGTTTTATTAAAATTGCCATAGGTTTACTTTTCTTCAGTTATAAAGTCTATTTTATTCATGCTGTGAGTCTACCATACACCTTAAACCCACTCTTCTGCTCTTATTCCATGCCTCTTATGAGTGGCACTCTTGTCTGAGTGCCTTTCAGGAACACATTAACTAATATGATTACAATGTGTCACATGGATAGTTCTTTCTCTCTTTCATTCTCTTAGTCTTCAGGAAAAAGAACAGTTGCATGTGTGTGCACACACACACACAAAAGCAGGCTGAAAGAAAAAAAAATGGACCTTCTCAAATGGACCATCTCATGGTGTGTTGCAGGGAGTGCTGAGATTACGCAGACTTTCATCCCATATTCCTCTCCTGAAGTCTGTGTTCTGGCCATGTGCTGAAAGAGAGGGCTACAGCAGTCTGACTGCGTTCCTCAAACTGAAGCCCGAAAGGCTTGGGATACTCCAGCAATCGTTCAATCATTAAGGGTCGTGTTTTCAAAGGCAGAAGTGTCAGAGGATGCAAGCAAGCATACTGTTGTTTTTTGTTTGTTTGTTTGTTTGTTTGTTTTTGTTTGTTTGTTTCAGAAGTATTTTTTTAAGCTATCTTTGAGACCCTTGAAGACAAAGGGTAAAATCAATCTGTCATGGTATTTTGTGAGGAATGAGCATCATGAATGGAGCAATGCTTGAAAACTTCAGAATTATTATTTTTTAAAAATATATGTTCGTATATATCTTAGTTTGATATTGTCTGTTGGCTTAACTGTAGTCTAAAGGTGTTTAGAGTAACCCATGTTGTGAAGAAAAGGCAATGCTTATGTTCATACCACTTGTAATCTCTCATGAGTTTCATGTCTTTTGGGTCACTGTGCTGCGTAAAGCAGAAAATACCAAATGCATGCATTGCTAAGTCCACAGTATTACTTGTCAAGATAGGGAACACTGTCATAGGCAGAGATAGTGCTAACATGTATGGCATCCAGAAGGCAGTGCAGAAAAGTGCTACACATTAAGAGTTAATAAGATTAAATTCCACACTGACTTAACCAGATCTTTAAAGAATAGTGATAATACCTAAATGCATGTCAGAAGACCAAACTGATTGTGAGCACACTGTTTCAGACTATCAGAAATGAAACTGTCATTCCTATTTTCTGTACATTTTGGACATATAATCCACAGTCATCTGTAGCTTAAAATAGCTGTATTAGAACTAATTTTCCAAAAAATAGTTTAAAACAAACTGATAGACTGGTAGGAAAAATTCTGGTGCTAGTCAACTGCAATAACTGCCACTATGATAAAGATTTTTGCAATGTACATGGCTTAATGGAGGATGCTAGTTCCCATGTAATGTTCAAAATTAAGTAGCACATCTGGCAGCAGCTTCATCTGGAGCTTTTCTCAAAGACATCTGCATGTCTAACTGCAATGGCATCTGCATACCTCCTGGGAGTATGTAGGGTTAGACTTAGAGAGACAGTAAGTGCTAGTACTTAAAACTGTAATTTGGATTGCACTAGGGATACTTAATACTCATCAAATAAAATTAACTGAGGGGCAAAGTGAAAAAAAAGTTAACTCACTTCCTGAAATATGAATCATTCTGTCTAAATCTGACCAGTGGCAGCATAAACTGAAGTGGTATTGTGTTTCATTAATCGTCCATTAATTGCTTTTATATTCATTGTATGGTGGACATAATTGCTCCTGTTTCCATTGTGCTTGGCAAAACTCACATTATAACTGGTATTAATTGTCACCCTTTTTTAGGACACTCTAGTAAGTTGCCAAAAATTAAATGGATTTAAATTGAATTTCTTCTACTTCCATCTCAGGTCTTGAAGTTTAGATGGGACCTCAGCCTCTTTTCCAGGCACTGGACACCACTGAAAATAGCTAGGCTCCATCTTCTTTGCACACTGCCTATACACATTGATAAGAGCCTTCCTGAGCCTTCCTTTTTTCAACTGAGCAGTCCCAACTCTCTCAGCATCTCCTTGTAGGAAAGGTGTTCTTATTTCTTGGTCATCTTGGTAGCCCTCTATTGCACTCTTTCCAGTATGTCCACATCTCTGTTGTACTGGGGGGCCCACAACTGGCTACAGTACTACAGGTGCAGTCGCACTAATGCTAAGTACAAAGTAAGGATTCCCTCTCTTGACCCACTGATGATATTTTGTTAATACATTGCCTAATGTGCCCAAGAATACCATTAGCCTTCGTAGTGGTAAAGGTGCATTGCTGACTCATGTTCAACTTGGTGAACTTTGCAGCTTCTTTGCAGTTGGATTGCCCCCAGCATGTACTGGTTGAGGACCCTAGTTGTTCCTCCCCAGGTGCAGGACATGACACTTCTTGTTGAACTTCATGAGAAGTTCAACAAGAAGGCAGCCCAAACAAGGTTGGCAGGAATGTTCTTGTTCTGCAGTTTCTGGTTCACCTTTTTTTTTTTAAAAAAAAAAAAAAAAAGTGGAATAAAAATAAAAGACAGATTTTTTCATTTCCTTTAATGTTAAATTTTGTGCATATGCTGGATAAAGTGGTGCTTGGGCAAAGCTAACAAGTTGTGTGCAAATGTCAATGAGCCCAGAAGAAAAAAAAAAAAAGAGTGATAATTGAAACCTTGGTCAATTTGCAGAGTGCATTTAAACAGCATTATAAACCTGAGTTAAAACATATACTAAATGAAAGTACTGTTTTTGCTTTTGAACCAAAAAGAGAGAGTGTGAAAAAGAGAGCATTATCTTTCCTTCAGCTGAGTAGAATGCTTTTGACACAAGAAAAATTATACTGTTTTCCCAAACTGGTATAAAACACAAATTGGTCCCCATGTGTTTGTCCATCCTCATCTTTCCAAATGTGTTTAGTAGGTGATATCTTGGGACAGGCAGGTAGTTAATATATTCACTTCATTAGCCTGGAACAGCACATGGAAGACAAATTCGGGTCTTACTAAATTAATTGAAAACCGTCATTAACTTCAATGAAACCAGTGCTTGGCACCTCAGAGTAAATTGTAAATAGAGCAGCAGCTGCAAATCCAAATTTGTGTCTTCAGATTGCACACAGATTTGAGTCTATTTTGTAATTTAAAGAATCCCTGTAAAATCCAAGGGGATAGGTATATCTACTATATAGATGTATCACTCCAACATTGGCGCTGGGTGGCCCTCTATTCTAGTCAGGTAATGTTCTGGTTAGTTGAAGAAACAGCAGAGCCCCTCACACTCTGATCTTGAAGAGTCATATTGTGTAGCTGAAATATTTCACACTAAACTAAATCCTCTGTGTATGTCATTGTTCTGTGTTACCTTACTCTGTGCTTATTATACTCCAGTTAATCACCTTAAGAAAACACCCTACAATACAATAAATACAATTATACTCCAGTTAATCACCTTAAGAAAACACCCTACAATACAATAAAGGCCTCTTCAAACAATTATCTTTCATCCACCACAGTCAGCAGTTATTTGGAAGCTTGAAGTAGCTTTTGTCCTCACTTGTATGTCTGCTAATAACAATAACAAAATAACTGCTGACTTCACATAAAGTAAAATAAAGTCTTTAAGACTTCCCAAATGCTGGATTCCTGTTGTAGCAGTTGAAGATGTTGTTTTACCTCTGTTCTATTATGTTCTATAATCGACAACAGATAAGCATGAAGGCAGATGTCACTACTTGTTGCAGTTAGTTACGCATGTGTTTCCTAGTTCTTTGCCTTCACATGCAATGTAGTATGCAGTCTTGGGAAGTGCATGCAGCAGTGTGTTTGCTTTCTGTTTCATTAAACTTGGCAGTCATGCTGGTACTTAGAGAGCAAACTATATGATCAGTACTAGAGCCCACTTTTAGTGCTGTTCTTGCAGAAGAGCCTGCTTTAGAAGCAGAATTGCTCCTGGAGAATGGTCTACTGATAATGAGATGAATGAAGAAATTGTACTGCCCACCTTTGGTTTCAGTCAGGTACACACAGAATATATTTATGGAGTAGAAGCTGTTCACAGCAGTTAATCTGGCAAATTAGTGCCTGCGTTATACTGTCTAGGTATGAAATTCCTGTATAAAAAGCTTTATTAGAGTTGTCATGTTCAAACAGGCATTGCATTCTCTCCTGTGAAATAGTGAGGCATAAAGGGGAATATATCCCATGGTTCTCAGTGCTGCATTCAGCTGCATGACTTCAGTTTAATTATTTCTTATTATATAGCGGAAGAGCTATTCTACTCTTCCACACCCTAGCAGATGTGATTTTAGCTCATCAGCGCAGTCAAGCCATTTCCTTCCAATCTGTAAAGCTCTGGATTTCTGTCTGCAGCCTGTCTTCCCACCAGTAAAGTGAATGTCAGTGTTAAACACTATTTTGGTGAACACTGCCTATACTGCTTCACACTGATCATACATGTACAGGTTACTGTATGGTGGCAGAAGCATAAACTTTGAGTCTAGAAACAAAAAAAGCCTTCTAAACACTAGCAATTATGCTGCCTTTTCTGGGGCTGTTGCAAGCTCTGATGATAAAGGGCAAACACAGGACTATGAAACACTTAAACAACAAGAAAGTGCCCCTTTGGTTACCAGGGCATGACCCAGAAGGTTTGAAAGTGGGTTATATGCCTCTATCTTTGATGTGAATATACACTGAGAAAATCACCATGACATGGAGCGCAGCTCTGGTATATTAAAGGAGTTTGCATTTGAGACTCAGTTTTATATATTCTAATTTTGAAATTTTATTAAGCCCTTTGGTTTGAAATAGCTATTTTCTTTATTCTCTCTCAAACACGTCTCCTCTGAGGGACTGAACAGGAAAAAACTTTATTAAAAGTCAAAATGACAGACAAATCACAGAAGGTAAAGCCTGCAGTGCAGTGCACTTGTACATGACTCTGCATTGACATTGTAGCTGTGGATGGACAAAAGCAGAACAGGGTTTGAGGGGCTATCCTGCTTCTCCCTGAACCACAATTGTCCCAGGGCTGCGAGGATTGCTAGCAGCAAGGGAAGCCAGCCTAGCAGGCTGGGTCCTGAGCAGGGCAAGCATCTGCAGTGCTGTGTCCCACTTCCTCCTGGCTGCTGTGTTCAAGCAACTGTCCTTAAACTACAGTGTCAATGGCAGTCTTGCTTCGTTATCACCCATTCTACCTCACAGTAGTTTGTTATTATTATCTTGCCTGTGTTAAGCATGGTTTTTGTTGCTGCTTTTGGTGCCTTTTACTTGCAAAGTCCTTCAGTTCTTCTCAGACTTTCTTTATTTTTATGCTTTTGAAGAGACACTCGTATCCTGCAAATACAACATTTCCTGTATAAGAGATGACACAAAAGAGAAATGTCTTTTCTTTGACTTGCTCAAAAAGAAACTGAGATTTACCCTCATAATGACTTCCATAATTTCTCTATTTCTCCTTCTCTTTCTTCTGAACTTTTAGTTAGTAAGATTGTACTGTGACTGATATAAAAGCCAACATAATACAATAAAAAAGGGATATTAGGTACCTTGATAAATAGCCTGAAGAAGTCAAGGTCCTCCTTTATGTGGGTTGCAGTGGCAATAGAAAACAGGAACTTGCTGGAAGACCCTTGAGCAAAAACTGCAGTAAAAGGTCATCTGTCTATGCCATCATGTTCTTCATCTTGTGGTGTGTTTTTACCAGGCAAAAACAGAAGGGGCTATTAAGCTGCAAGGAGAAAATGGAAAACCTGCTCTGCTCAGAGTTTCTGCTTTATCAGATGATCTCTTGCATCATTACCCAACTAAAATTAAGTCCAGGATAAACAGGATGTCAAAATAAAATGCTGCAGCATGCAAGCATTACAGATGTCTGTGCAATCCATGGCATTCTTCCAGGAGCAGGACATGGACCTTTCAGGCTAAGAATATTCTGGTTGTAAGAACACCTCAGTGGTCCTCATGCCTAAAATCACTATCACTCCAGGGCTGATACTGGGGCAAAATTATCAGTAAATTTCTCTCTCCATTGGTCCCTAGTTTCTTCTTTGATATTCTTTCTTGAAACAGCAATTAGTGCTGGCAGTATTAGTGGAAAACTTCCCTTGTTCTTAACATGTCCTTTGGGCACAAAGATAAGAGGCAGCAATCTCACTTGCAAGGTTGCATTCTTGTTTTGAGGGGAAAGCATGGATTGCTTTGGTTTGTAAGCATAGATTAGCAGGTTTGTTTTTTGGTTGGTTGGTGGGTTAGTTTTGTTTGTTTGGGTTTGTTTGCCTATTTGTTTGGTTTTTAGAGTGAGAAATTTACTTAATTTTCTCTTGTAGAGATATTTTGAAGAGATACCTGTAACATGTAGCCTCACATCTGAGTCATATAAGGGATTTACTTGACTCTCATAATCCAGTTCATAAATATACCCTTATTTCAGCAATCAAAGTAAGTAAGATGTTTTAGAAAATACTGGTGCTATGAAACCATCATGGGCAACTAGTTTATTACCAACAGTTCAATGTATTTAATCTCGTAATGTATATTTAATCTTCAGTCATCTGCATTTAGAAATTAAGACTTACAGAACTTGGCAGAGAATTCTATATAGATGTTGACAGCACTGCCAGCTTACCTGCAGGACTGAGCTTCACAGTCTGAGTTGGCTTGATATCATCTCCAGATAAAATTGGGAATAAAAATGCAGAGTTGATATATAGGGAAAAAATAATCTGGATGATAAAACCTGGAAAATACTTTGTATCATCTCTGGATTTTTTTGGTGTTTGTTTGGTTTTAGCTCTATAGTTTCTATAAACATTTTATTGGAAAGGAAGAGATTATCTGCTTATTCCCTGGAGTGCTAAGGAAGTTGCCAAATATTCATGAGAACTTTGTCTTCAGGTTGTCTTTCCTTTTGATGAAGTATGTTTTTTTGTTTGTTTGTATGTTTGTCTGTTTGTTTTCCTCTCTTTCTCTCTCTTTTTTTTTTTTTTAATTTTATTTTTAATTTTAGATCTATCTAACCAACTGATATTCTACTCTTGGTCAAGTTTGGCTCTGTCTTTTATACTATTTGCATTGTGTTGTAGCTGTGTATACAGCACACATGAGTGAATGTTGAGCTGATAAATATCCGGAGATTTGCCATGTGTTTTTATTATTCAGGCTTGTGGATGCATCATGGGAGAGTGAAGGTTATGTACTTCATGCTTTGACTATCTACATTTTCAAATGCTGAAGTACAAGCCTAATTTTAAAGCTAGAAAATGAGAGGATGTAGATAAAATGTTTCCCTTATATTATCCAAAATCAGTTTGTTCTTTTCCTTTCTACCCCCCCCCCCCCCCACTAATGTAAGAATAAAATAATGACTGATGCCATTAGTCTCAATGCATGTCCAAGAATCCTCACTTTTTTTACAGTACATGTGTTACTGTTGGTACAAATTCATGCTAAGTATGAGAAAATCTTGTATTCTGATACTCTCAGTATCCTTGTATCCTTCATTCTTATTTTCCAAGGCATAAAATGCCTCCCAACAGCTTCACCCTTCCACCAGCCAAGAGGCACTAATCCATATCAGTTAACTGTTTTCCACCCCAATATTGCATAAGGAAAAAACATAGCAATTTGCCTGTGTCCACCAAGCAAATGATTGAGAACAGGTAGAAAATGGGTTTAGAGTTTCTTCAGGATTATATACAACTGTCTATTAGAACAACAATTTCCTTGCAAAATTGGAAATGATAACAAAGTGCTTGGTAGAGTTTATGGAATTTTGACTCTTTGCTTTTAAAGTAACAAAATCCCTATAATAATTTGTCAGTCTTTTTGGTGTATTACTCCTAATGGCCTAACTGCATTTTAAATACATTTGAGCTATAAGACTGCAATGGTAGTTGTCATGGTAAAACTCCTCTTATACTTCTGGAATACTAGTGAGTAAATCTCATGCTGATACTCTGCATGTACCAAATTTTCCCTCGGCTGTGCCATATCTTTTTTTTTTTTTTTTTTCTACTTCTGCATTTTACAACACTGGAGGAGTTAATTTATAAATGTAATTATATTTTTTGACACTTGTAGAATTCACAGAATCACTGAAGTCACACTGAAGATTAATAACATAATTACTGGTAAAGCTTGCTTAGCTTGCTGAAGAGGTTTTGCATCCTGGAGAATACTGTTTGAAACATTTTCTAAAACACAGCTGAGCAACTGATTTTTAACCTGAAATATTTTCCCATACACTTTTGAGCTGATTTAACAGCCAGTCAATTTACACTAATCTAGATTAATTGCTTTAACCAAAGGAAGGAGAAAATATTTTAAAATAGGGAAAATATTACTTGATAAAATTCAGCTAACAGACATTAGGCCCTGTTTTCTCAGTGTATAAAAATAATTATATAACTAATAAAGACAGACAAACTTCTACCTTTCATGAGGAAGAAAACATGCATAAAAGCGGATAAAAATAATGAAAAGGAGATTTACTAAAAGTTATTTTTTCTTGTCCTATTACATAACTTAAATATGTTTATAATTTCCTTATATCAAACCAAAACCTAAAACACTTAATTTTTTTTTTGTTTGTTTGTTTGTTTGTTGCTTTTTATTGTGCCTGGTTGCATCCTTTCCATTTTGCAAAGGAAATGATATGTACATGAGTATCCTTATACTCAGGTCTCCTTTCAAGAAGCTGAAATTAGCTGCTTGGTTATGTGTATTGTTTTCAGTGATTTATTCATATAAATCTAAAATTTAAAGGAATATTAACAAGTTATTACACTGTAAAATGTTTGCAATGGGTAGTTTATATATGAAAGGAATTAGCCCTGCAGTTCTGTTTGAACCTTTGCTTTTTTTGAAGCAGAGCGCAAAACTGTTCTATGAAAGCCGTCTATGAGAGTCATTGGTCTTGTCCTGCAGGCCTCTGTGGTGCAGATAGCATAAATCTCACTCTGATTTATGGAAATACAACTGAAATTACTGACTATATTAGTCATTAACTCTTCTATATTAGAATATACAGTACTGTTTTCAAGGTGATTACTTTTCTGTTCTTCATTCTGGTAGAGTTTTTCAAAGTTCAGTTAAACAATTTATGTTTTTAAACTGTGTGTCTATCTCTGTCTAGCTGTGTTTTTTTTGTTTGTTTGTTTTTCCATTTCACAATACTTGGCCAATAAAAATAAGGAAGTCATCCATATGTTTGTTATAGCCTTTTTCATGAGTTGTGTTTTTTAACTCAGAGCTGCAATGTGCAGGTGCAAATATGTTTAAGTTCTAATTTGAACTAAATACATATAGATATGACATCCACATTAATAGCATGGCTTTCTGAATTCTGAGAAAGTTTCCAAACAGTAGACAAAGACGGGAGCAGTATGTAAAACTACATTAAGGAGCTAGAATACATCAGGAGTAAGTCTCTGGAGAAAGTCATCAATATGAATCTCCACAAGAAGTTTTGGATGAAGTTTTCAGCCTTCATCCTGGGATCTGGCATTACCTGAGCAACTATCTAAATTTGATGGCTCAGTCCCACTCCTGACTTTTATAACTTTGACCCAAGTTTATCTCTATCAATATTTGTATTCGTATTTCTTACTTCAGGGACTGAGAAAGGACCCCCCAGTTTTTCAGAAACTCATGTGTACCTTTAGAGACTACAGAAGCTTAACAAGGAAATTGTTTTCATCCAAGCAGAAGAGCATGATGTTAATCTACAAACAAATAAATAAATAGGCAGAAACCACACTTCAAAGAAGAAAAGATTACGTTAAGTACAATTCTAGATGGTACTTTACTTGCAAGTTCTTCCTTAGTTGCTCCAAAGTTTTGATTGGCTAACAGAGACCTGTAAACTAGTTTCTTTCACCCTAGACTGGTATGTGCAAAACTATAGGTCAAGAGAAGGTTTTAAACGCTTTGGAACAGATTATGATTCTTTGCTGGATTGTAAGTGGGCTGCTTTGTTTGCTTGTTTCTGCTGCAATAGCTTTACTGCTTGGTGTGGAAGCCATAAGACAAAAGAGAGATTTCTGCAGAATTGTAGATCTGTCTTGTTCTAAAATAAATAAATAAATACATAAATAAATAAATAATCTTTGTAAAAAAATAAAAAAATAAAATAAATAAAGTAGGAGGGGAGAAACAAAACTCTAAATATGCTAGGAAAAATCTGTGTGTGTATCTGCATTTTCATTGTGATTTTCAAACAGCAGATAATGCTTTTGCTTTAACATGTTAAGTAATATGTCAAATAAAAACAAACAGCTGACATGTAGATTATTATAAAATGTCTGTTTGGATGCAGTTATTATACTTGTCTGGTGAGAAAACAACTCCCACATCTGAATGCCTATATATACTTTCACAGTTCTGAAGGTTTCTGTGGGCACAGGTGCAGTCAGTGTCCCTGTGCCACCTGGTCCATGTCTTCTCCCTGCTTGCTGAGGTGACTTGCTGGGTGCAGTCTTGCAGGTCAGGCTTCCTGTAATGTGACAAGCAAAACTCTGTGGTTTCCCCCTAAAAGGGCGGGAGCACAGAGAAAACGTTCACAGGGATCCAGATAGGAGGTCTTGAAAGGCCTCCTGGAAGGCCTCATTTACCTTATTAAGAGTTGACCCAGGGCCTGCCAAAATCCAGAGTTTGAGTCTGTTTTTAAATCTGTGTGAGTGTCTTCTTGATTGAAAGTGTTACTTGTATAGTATCAATCCACTTTATTAAGCTAAATAACAGAAACAAAAGTAAATGCAACAATTTCTTTTTCTGGAAGGGTTTTTTGTTTGTTTGTTTGTTTCTAGTTTCTAATTAAAACGTTTAGTTTTCAGAAACTTCCTTATTTGTGTTCTGCAGTTATACTGCTGAGTAAGAAACAGGGGGTCTTTGGAAAGAACTGAGTACATTAGTTTTAGCTAACTGAATCTGAAAAGCAGAGCACGTGGTCTTTTGGCCTTGTTCTGAGAACAACTCAGCCAGCATTTTGGACAGAAAGCTCTCTGAATATCAGGCCCAGGAAAAAAATGTCACAGATTATTAGAAATGGGATAGATGGGAGCAGGCTTTACTGGAAACATTGGCTAAGCTTACGTCGTAATTGCTGTGCTGAAGCAGTAAACAGCTGCTGATCCTGTGATCTTTCTGGTGAAAAACAAGCATTTGTTGTAGTTATTTTCAGATCTATGTTGTTGTTTGCATGCATTTCAAGTGTCCTGCTTGGTATTTATATTATTAGCTCAGTGTTCTACATTACAATAAATGTGTTTACTTATTACAGAAGTACTGACCCTTAAAACATCTGCTTCTCAGCTGAACATCCACGGCTCAGTGGGTGTGGGTAGCTTCTGTTAGCCACTCTTTCATAATATTTTGCAGTCTTTGGCAAGCACTTCGAGTCAGATTCTGACCTCAGATGCACTCCTGTACAATGGGAATAGCTGCACTTGAGTCAACAGCATTCTTCTAGTTTTATGTCAGTGCTAACTGAGGTCAGAGGATGTCGCTGTGAGTGGGCCACAATCTAATTTTTGCCCGGTGGAGTTCTTTACTCAAAAGACATAAACTGGTGGCTTCAGACTGATGTCAAAGTAGCTCATACTTTTCTAGAGACTGATAGCAAACAATATGGCAGAAGGTAAATCAAGTTATCTTGAGGAAAAAAATGGTTCTGTGTCTATCAACATCAGCATGAGAGACTCAAACACAGCCTCAAGGTTTTAGAAGAACGATGGCTGGCTGAGTCTGCCTTTCAGTCCTGTGCTATCTCTGGCCTTTACCAAATCCCAATAAATGGCTCAGAATTCCTTCACCTTAAGGAGAGGAGGAAAGGTCTTCAATTGTTTCATAACCTGCGGGATAGACTGGGAACACCTCTTATCATAATTTCATACACTGGGGAGAAGACTATATCAAAATCTCTGTGGTTGTTGTAAGAAATAGGGAAACGATTATTGAAGTGCTTTGGCATCTTAGTGAAAAGTTACAGTTTTCTTCCTTCTTCTTATTTCCAACCTTTTCTTAGGTGAGTATTTTTCAGCCTGGTATCCCTTTTCCCATCCCAAGCAATTTTTCCATGGTTTCTGATCCATGGCTTCTCTGCCCTTCATGCCTGCAGTCCTTCTCTTCCATCACCATCTACCTGTTCCAAGGCCAGGGAAAGAGCAGCCCCACCTAAAGCCTGCCCCTCTCCTGGTTTGCTGCTGCCTCCTCTGCCACTAGGCCATGTGAGAGGGGGAAGATGTTCAGAATTCAGAAATAACAACATTAGCAGAAAAAATGTCATCAGTATTCTACTGGTTGTGATTAGATGTGATTAAAATATTTTGAGGAATCACTCATCCTCTGCAGCTTATTTCAGAGCACAGCCTTTAGCACATCCTTAACTCTATATTAAGTAAGAGGAAGGATGGGATGGATGGTCTTTTTCTTCCATGCTTGCTGGGCATCTACCACCCTGGGTCTTGTCAACAGCAAAGAAACTTAGCCATTATGATCCTACAAGCAAGTAAATAATAACACCAAGCAATCCTAGTCCATGCAGGTTGATATCAGCTGGAATTCTATAGTGGAAAGGGTCCAAAAGTGAAGATGTGGTATGAACTTAATATACACAGCATCCCCTAAAGGTTTGTACTGCAACTTACAGACAGGTTAATTGAACAGGCCTTTCCATAATTGTCTGCCTTTATGGATACCATCTAGTAATCACTATCATAACAATACAAGCTGGAATTCATTTGTAAGATGAGTCATGGCTTAAACAATATTGGTGATATATTTTGGAAAATAAGTCTTACTCTAAAATAGGGAAATATATTGCAAAACTGTTTAACTGTTTTTTATGGATTATACTATTACATTTTTCTAGTACATAGATTAGATTTTGACAACACTGTTTACATGAATGGAATGGGCTCTCCTGGAGAATTTCAGGTTGTACAAAGTGTTTAAGCTAGATAACGACTTTCCATATCTAAATGCAATGAAAGTTGGCCTGTACAATATATGGAAACCTCTTGATATGGTTAATTTGATGTAAAAGTAAACCATATCCACACCATGAATGAAACTTGCTAATTAAAAGTAATCAATGTTTCATCTGCAGCTTCTTTTTGATGTGGATGATAGTTTTGATATTTCCAGGCTGTAGTGTTTAGTATGCTTGCTTGCATAAAGGAGGAAAACTCTTGATAAAGCTATTCTGATGTTGATGTCCTGTTGAGACTGGTGATAGAGCATGGAGAATGCAGCAACAGATGGCATAGCCCCACACGAGGTCACTAAGCTGTGGAAATACAAAACTGCCAATCTTGAAATTGAAAACAGGTGGCAAAAATTTCACTTGGAGACTTGGCATCTGTAAGTAATCAGTTACTGTAAGAGCCTTGGTCAGGCACAAATTAACTTCATTGCTGATTGCATTTTCAATAAGTAAAGGAGAAAGCAGCTGTATTTATTTAGAATCACAATACAGGGTAGAACTACACATAATGTATTTGGAAACAATTCACTTGAGAGGGTAGGGGGACATTAGCTTTTTTTCTGTTTCTTTTTCTTTTTCTTTTTTTTTTTTTTTATCCCCTAGTATTTTGGTAGAGAAAGCATGTTTTACAACAGCTACTGGGATCAAGGATTCTTCTTAGTGTTTTCAGTCTGTTTCTCACAATTTCTACATTGCTTCCCACTTGTAAAATTTATAAATAAGTAAACAAACACAGGACATCTGCATTTGATTTGGGGAGATTTAATTTCCAATAAGGAACTACAAAAGTCATTTTGACTAGAACTGAACTATAGTAACAGGGCATGTTGTGTTCTTGAACTTTGTTGTTTCAGGCAAACCCTCCTCCTTCCCACAAATAGTAGCTGCTGAACTGAAAATGAAGGTACCTTACTGTGACCCCACTGATGACTTCCCTAGCAATTATAGGGACTTTCACAGCAGGCAATGTGTCAGTGGGAGCTGTTCTGAGTAAATAAAGATTAACTGGGTTACTTGTATGTCAAATAGAAGTTTTGAACAGTTTCAAAACACGTGGACAGAATTTGTTAATAAGTTGGCATTGTAACAGAAATTATTGTACTGGCAGTCAGCCTACCCAAAATTTACATGTATACATAATGCACAAAGGGAGAAATAATATTTTGTTGTTGATCACGTAGAATATTCCAAGTTTAAAGGATTTCAAGTTTGTCAGGGGAAGAAAAATGGTTTTGTCCAAGGTGTAAATTAATCCAGTAATGTTAGAGCCAGAGCAACCTTCAGAACTACAGTATTCAAGAGAATTTAAAAATAGGTGAGGTGATCTCCTCAACCTGATGTGTATGAGGTATATACATTTGTGAGAAGGTAGCAGTACCTGTTTCCAGTAATGTGAGAGTCAATTACAGCTGAGTTCAACTCTGTTTTCCAAGGCTGGATGTCTCAGAGAGGCTCCCGTCTCCAGTGAGCCACCATGCCATACAGGACATGGTTTGACATCAAAAGGACATTGAACATCAATAAGTCCACTGAAATCATTAGATTATCAGGAAGTTACTCACTCATATTTTTCTATTCCAGATGGTATGATTATAATTCTATGTTTTAAAGTGTGTATGGATAGTTCTATAACATCAGGAAGAAACTAGCTTACTTAATAAGAAGAAACGGAAGATGAAGAGTTAGTGGATGTCTGTGGGGACATACTTCTGGATGAAATGATGCTCAGAAAGTGCTAGTAGGTCACCCCACAAAAATTATGCCTCTTTATGAACCTTAGGTTAGGTACCTATAATATGTGAAAGTCTCATTCACAGTGTGGCCAAAGTGTCTGGTAATATAAAACATTCACAAATTCATGTTTCAACATGAGATGTTGCCTCATGGGCCTAATTGACAGCCCATTTGTCATTACATAGATCATTACTGTTTTTCTGCCAACAGAATACTATTCCTGTGACAATTGCATCAATTCCTTACATGGAACAATAAATATCATATATATTCTTAATGTGAGTTTAACTTTTTAAATATAGTTTAATAGCTGAATACAGAGTAAGCAGCATCCTAGGACTAACTAGCTCTCCGCAGACCACCAGCAGGTATTCCGTTAATCACTGCAATGTACAATATATGTCTTCCAGATCATTTTGTGATATTTAAAAATATCCATTTCTTGAATACATAGTGCATCTTGCAGTAGAAGAATGCTAGAAATCTATGAGTTTTCTAAACCTAAGTTCTCTAAGGCAATGCAAGCCCTCTCCATGACTACAAGATTTATGGTATTGCTGCTACATGTTAGATATCATCAATAAATCACTACCTTCTTTTTCATGGAATCCAGTCATCCCACTGGACTCAACATGTACAGGTATTTCATTCTAGTCTTTAATTGCATGCAAACCACTTTGCTGTTTTGCCACTGCCTTGACTCATTCTCGTATTTTTTCTTAGTGATTTATGTCACAATTATTCATAGAACAGTAAGTAACAAATTATAATACACCTATAGATTGTTGTGTAGGTTAAAACATCTAAGTTCATTGTCAGTAGATTTGAAGACTGCCCAAGAAGCCCAATGATGTTTCTAAGCACTGCTAATGTAACACGTTTCTGATGTTAAGATCCTAATTAAAAAAAAAATGATGAAAGGTCCTAATTTAAAAATTTTAAAAACAGAAATAATATGCCTTTTCTGATACTGAGAAAATAAATGATAGCCAAATAGAGTTCAAGCTTGTTGGGTTGCTTATTGGAGCAGTGACATCCTGACTCTGTGCAGAGCTCCATGCAGTCTTACTCTCCCCTATGCCGTTTTGTCTTCCTCTGAGAGGTCACTGAAGAGTATAACATCTAATTTCAGGCAATAAGGTTAAGAAGAGGCAGCAGGCAAGAAGGGCCAAAACCTGTGGCTGAGGTTAGAACACAATCTGCACATGCAGCAATGTCTCTTCTCTGCTTTGCTCCTCCTCTTCCTTAATTGCAACCAGGCTGAACAGAAAGGATTCAATGTGGGTGACCAGGCTGATCTGGACAGGCCAGGTAGCTGTACTAAAGGTAGGGGATGATCTGGGTAGGTCTGAATGGATGATCTGAGGGCAGGAGAAAACCTGAAGAACCACCTACAAAGTTCCCTGTTTAGGTCTGTAGCTGGTGTGATGGAGTTGTGAGGGCTCTGAATGGTGGAGCCTCTACTTAAGTCAATGGTCATGATACAGGAAGGGTAACTTAGGTTGGATGGGGAGAGACATGTTTTGTAGTCCAAGGACATTGGAAAAAATAGTCGGTTTGGGTTGTTACACCCAGGGCAGTGGGGAACATGGGAACATACACATGAAAGAGAGTAACAAAAGAAAAGGAGAAGGGAGATTCAATTTACAAACATTTGAGTAACAACGTATTACAGATCTGCATGAGATTGTTTGAACTGGTGTTTGTGAAATCACTGGTATTTAAAACTTAAGCTGAGAAAAAATTTATTGAGAAAGCCACATAACCTTTGGAGAAGCCATATTAATGACACTGAAAATGTTCTCCCCCAAAAGAAAAACCTCTCTGTCATTTTAGGCAGCTTTCAGTCTCCTTATGTCAGCAAAACTGATTGGGATAATAAAGTAATTGTTGATTTTCCCTTCTTACTGTATTTACAGTAGAGGAAGAGGATGAATGGGCTGTCTTTTATTACTTCCCCCCCCCCCCCCCCCCCCCAGGAATTAATAAGTGATATATGCTTTCATCCTTTTATTTTTATTTTATTTTTATTTTTATAAACAGATGACAGATGCTTAGAGATTGCTTAGCTAAATCATGTAAAGGCAAGCATACACTATGTGGAAAATCTGCAGTTCTTGGCATAACCAGGCAGAACTGGAGATTAATTTGGAGCAGAAGAATTTGTGAGTTTGTGGATCGCCATTAATGGAAAAGAGAGAAAATGGCCACTAGGAGTCATGAAATTGTGTTTAGCTAAGGAGTTGGACTCGAAAATCCTTGTGTGTGCTTTCCAACTCAGGTTATTCTATGATTCTAAATAACAGTCATTTGAAAGGTCGTGGTTCATGGCAGTGTCAGTGGTTTTAGTGGCTCATTCAGAGCCAAGCAATGTGCCCAAAGGCACCAAACTATGAAAAACTTCTACATGACTTGACATAAAACTAGAAAACTTAGAAGTGATATGTATGCTACATAAGCAGATTAGTCTTTGAAGCAAGAGGGTATTTGTTGTCAACATGGATTAGTTTTTAATAAACTCTTCTTCCCAAATTTGCTTAAGGTTACAGATGTGATAAAGAACTTGAGCACCAGCAAACTATGCTGTCATGACAAATTTGTAGGTTTTTAATTCCTAGGTGGAATTAAAGCCTTGTTTTACTTGTTTACCATTAATACTTAAACCCCAGACACCCATTTGTGGGTGTGGGAATTACCTGAAAATGAGAAACAAAAAGAAGCAATGCCCATCGAGTTCTGAAATACTGCTTCCTGCTGAGACTGTGATAAATAAATAAATAAATAAAACTCAGTTTGCCTTCTAAGATGGCAAGATGTGTCTTGCATTCACATAGTATTCTGGTGGCTAAGGCACTCCTGGGAAATGGAACAGAGAGTTCAAGGATCCCTTTACCCTAGAGGAGGTCTTCCATCTCCTAGTAAGGTGCTCTGCTTTAGAAGTTGTTTCAAAAAGTATTAAAATCTAATTGGAACAACAAAGGGGGCAGGAAGGACAGTTTATATAATCTGCAGGGACTAGTATTAGCCCTGTTTTAAGAAGAAAATAATTTATTCAGCATTTTGAGAGACATTGAAGTGAGCATGTACTTTCTAAACGCAGAAAGAAGGAGCAAGTGAGCTGCTCACTCAAGCAGAGAACAAAGGTGGCCAAGTCAGCTTTTGGTTAGGTGGGAGTGCCTTTACTGACTGAGCCTGCCTGGATCCTTTACTGTTAGATAGCTCTGTCCTTACTTTTTATCTGAAGAGAAAATACCATAGACCAGGCTTGATGACTGTAGTGGGTTTGGAAATAATAGGTCTGTGGGACATACAGCTCACAGAGAACCAGCCTGTACAAGCTTAGCAGTCACTTATCCAGGACACCTAGACATCCAGAAAATGGTAGCTGATTCCTCCCTTTATAACTGACATGAAATTACATACTGTAGTGACCAGGCTGTTTCTCTGCATGAGTAAATAAGGTGTGCATGTTAAGGAAAGCAGTGAGCATTCAGCAAGAAAACAGATTAATTTAACATGAACTATTTAATGGAGTGGAACTGACAGCCCTGTGGAAGATGAGCAGTCCTAGGGATTGTTTACGTCCCATTTAAATTCATCAGTTTGACAATTGCTTGAGATGTAAGTGGTTTGACAGTGTGAATACAGGTGGTACTAAAGCAGTGCTTGTGCCCTGCTTCTACTCTGCATTGAGCTAATTATGAACAAAACTAAAATAATTATGAATATTTTCATCAGCAATTTAAATATGATTGCTACTGTCATATTCTGTCCAGGAATTAGATAAACCTTTGGATCGTACTCTTGCACTGAATGAGGTCTAGCAGTTTTTGAATCATTTTTCCATTGCAATATGTAAAGGGTTGTTTCCAAACCTTACTGTGGCTTCTGTGGCTCTGTATGGGCAGTCAGCCAGTCTGTGGGCTAAAACCTTGGCAACAAGCTCCATTAATGTAGAAATATAAGATTGCTGTAAAAGATGCCTTTTCATGCAACTGGCTGGTGCTTTACTGTCATTGAGTCTCAAGGACAGGGCATGGGGAACCAAAGCTGACTGTTGGCACTGTGCTTGATTTGGAAAGAGAAAAAAAACAGCATATTGAGGCAGCATTTCATATGCGCTTGTGAGGAATAAAATCTGCAGTGGGAAGAATGAGAAGAAAAAAGAGGGTGAATTTTCAAAAATATTTTATGGATATATTATCAGTCACTGTCTAACAAAATTGGCCACATCTCATTTGACTTCTTTTCCCAAATTGCTCCGTACATGGAGTTGTTCTGTCTTTGATTAATGAGCCAGGAGGTGGTAAACATTCAAGTACCATCGTGCCCAATAACTTTTAAAACCCACAATATTCACTCTTATTTCCAGACATTGTTCCCTCTTTCTTCTTTGAATTTGCCTTCCAACCAGTGATAATAAATAACCAGAGCAAGTGCTGAGTAGAAGTGTTAATGCTATGTGCCATGGTGATTACCCAAGAAGAAAACAAGCCTTCCTTTCAAGAGGGTCTCTTCACACAGAGCCAGCCCTTCAGTTCTCTCAGTGCATTGGGCAGTGTTTGAATACATCTAAGTTACTGAGTCTACTGAGTCTGAGCCCCTCTAAGCTCAGCTCTATTTGCAAAATAAGGCCTTCCAAAACATTTAAACATACCTACATTTTTTAAGAAATGTACTGGCCTTTCTTGTATATGTTGCTTCTATAGATTCTTACTGAAAGTAAGGTACTCCTGAAAAGTAAAACATGCTCTTCAGGTGATGATCATAAAACATCAATCTTCACACATTACATAGTCCTATCTTCCACTTAGAAAGTGCAGGCACAGCAGAGAGAGTTGTAAATCTGTCTTTTCTTAAGTGAAGCATGTCATTTGAACTGTTTCATCCCTGTGTAGCCTCTAAAACACCATGTGCTTTGCAGCACGGGAGTATCAATCTCTGCCTCCTGGTTAAGAAAACGAACAGATGAAACACATGCACATGGCATGTTAGCAAACCACCCCTGTGGGAGCACTGCAAAGCTGTTAAGGTTTTTTCTTGGGAATGTTGTGGTAGAATTGGAAAGTGTGCAATAAAGAAAAAAAAAATCACTTTCATTCAGTCTTTTTCCACAACATGGTTATCCAAATAACTTATCTCCATGTAAATTATTTGTGTTAACAGAAGATGTCAGCAATAGAATTTGTTCATTTTATCAAAGCATGACGGAAGTGCATGTGAGCAGTGCCATTTGGAAAATATGTTAACAATTATACTTGTTTATTTGTAAATTCTAAAAACCATTTAGAAGAGTCAAGTCCTTCCAGTCCTGTTGGTTGGTTAAAACTGCAACGTTGTGTGCAGTGATGGAAAACACATTCTTCCTGGAAAACACATTCTTCCTGCACTTTACCCAAAGTATCCAATCCACTGTATTAGTCTTTCAGTATTCTGGGAGAAGAGATAGGAAATACTCCATATATTGGGCAGTTCAATTAAACATTTGCTAGATAATTTAATTGCTTTGACAAGTTTGAAGATTGATGCAATATTTTCTCTTCTGTTTCTCCAGTACTTCTGCCAGTTTTCAAATGAATTATTTCTCTTCTGCCAAATGTCTTTCTATCATTCTTACTGACTTAATTCTTATCTTAATTCTTAATGTCTCTGCTTCTTCATAGGTTTGATACAGCTGTTCTTTCACTCTAAACATATATCTACAACAATTTCTCCTTCATGTATGATTTATTTATTTATTTTGTTCCCACACCAAGTCTAGCAATGCAGATTTTTACAGCCAGAGCTTAAGAACAGTCTCAGATCTAATTTCTAGCATTAGTATACTAGAAACATGAGGTTTTTCCCCAGTAGATCACCTCATGAAGCCAAAATGATTTTTTTTTTTCCTGAAAAGGAACTGAAAATATTTAGATCCATTTTAATTTCAGTGACAAAATAAATCTTTTTTTGATAAGACCGTAAATAGTTTACCAGTGCACAGTAACAGAGAGTTTGGAAGAAATAAACAATGGTATTTAGTAATAAAATAATACATAGCTCTTACCTAACACTTGTCACCAGTAATACTGAATATGTTTTACAGAGAAAACCAGTATCATTATCTGAATCTTACAGATATCAAAATCGAAGCATCCATTGACCTATTATGCAACAATACTATACAAATCAAGTAATCCAGGACTCCACAGTATATTTTCTTTCCTTTTGTAGTCTCAGTGTCTATTTATATTTAATAGATTTACTCAGATTTCTCTTGTTCATCCTGAAAAGTTGAAAGGTGGAAAGTCTTACACAGAGCCATGTTTTTGATACTGAGCTACTGAACCAGGCCAGATTTCCACTCTTGAGTTTTTACTGTTTAAAATCACTATTTAAGGAGTCCAGAAAAATACATATTTAATACATATGGATGAAAGTATAAGGCAAGAGATTTTCTTTTTTTAAAGTTTTGAACTAATCTTTAGAGATAAATGATACAGAAATTAGGGAACTGTATAAACGTATAGATAAATTTATGTTGAGCAGTAGTTGTGGGTTGAGGATGAAGAGGCAGTGAAACAAGTTTTAAGCTATTCTTCTAAAAAATATCATTGTAGTTTCTTAGCCATGCTATCTCTACAGAACTGGCCTCAAGAACAAAACTCTATAAGGATAATTCAGTGTATCTGCAAAGCCAAGAAAATTTGGTCAGAAATGTCTTGATAATTTTAAAGTACTAACATTTAATGTATTTCTCAATCACTGCTGACCTAAGCATGTAACTCCACCACATAAGCCCAGTGAGACTCTTATTTTTCCTGATCGTTAGAACAATTCTGTTTTTGAAAACACCTTCTTACTACTTCTACTTTTTGCAGGACATTACATGAAAACTTTGTCTTGACAAAGTGTAGTCAGTGCTGACATTAAGCCTTCACTTTTTGTTAAACGAATTCATTAATTCCTCAAATGATCAATCTATTTACCTGGTTCTGGCATAATCTCTGTAAATCCTGAATCACTGTTGGTCCAGGAAAACTTCATGTGCAGAAAATGAAAGTAGATATAAAATTTCTTTATTTAATCCATAGTGGAAATGAAGAGGGTTAAATTTTAAATTCTTTCTGAAATCGGTTTCTGAGTTTTAGTACTGAGCTAGAGTAAAGCACAAGCTATATCTCCACAAGCAGTTGTAAATTTTTACTTTTCCATCTTCGAAAATTGTCCCTTACCACCAGAGTGGAAGAAAAGTCATACAACATATTCCTTTGGCTTTTCTAATGTCAGATACTATAGCATTCCTCACTACACATTTCTGGGTAATCACAATTGTTTGTTCATTTTCCAGATTTCCAAATCCTGAGCTCTGTGAAACGACCAATACCACAAACCGCTTCCTTTCTACCAATGTAAGGGAGGCCAAGGGAACTGAGGACACAGCAGGAGAAATGTTTCATGTTCCAGTTGCTCTGGGGTTGTGTTGCATGTTCTGCCTCATTTTGAAGTGTTTGGGTTTATTCACATTCTGAGCAGCAGCAGTATTTGTGCAGACTGTATTTTGGCCAGTGGCCACAGGTTCACTAAGAAGGGAATTAGGAGCAAGTAAGGAGTTTAAGAGTTTGTCTCTATTTGCAGAAAATAAATAAATAAATAAATAGTTAACAAGGTGATTACAGTTGTTTGGGCTCTCCTGATCTGGAACGAGAGGAAAACCTCGGCTTGCATGTCCATCAGTGTTTGTTGTACCAGATAAACTGTTATTCCACCTTTCTTCTCTGATTTCTACTGTGCCAGGTTGGTGAGATTTTAATCTCTGTCTGCATAATCATGTTGTGCACACGTATTTGTTCAGGTAGCTCTGTCATGGTGATATTTGAGCCTTGTTTTCCTGGTGGTGCCAGGTTTGCTTGTGCCACCAAACCCAATGGAGTTGACTTTGGTGTGAGTGCTAATACTGATCCCTGTGCCTGCCTCCAAGTCAGCCTGACAGGGTTGTCCATGATGCCAGCAATCCCCTACTGTTTCTGCAGTACCAGTGCATGACAGGCCAGTTGAGGGCTCACTGATGTCTTGGCCAGAGCAGTTCCTGGGATTACCACTCTTTGCCTCTACACACAACAAAAAGCCAATCAGTCTGTGCTAATCCATTTTTTCAAGCAATGGGGTTGCAACTCTCAGCCTCTGGCTTTCCCTCAGGCTAAAACTGAAGATAACCCTATACCAAAATTACACTTGCCTTACCTGCTGAGATGAGCATAAATTAGTAAAACTAAGTGATTTGGCACATCCAAGGTATTTTCTCTCTTCTCCCTGGAAAACTCATGTAAAAGGTCTTACAGACATATGCTGCAGTTCGAATTATAAATGACTGTCATTTTTGTATGCTTTTCTCCACTGTCCAGAGACAGAAATTAGTCCTAATGATGAGACTAAAAAACCTTCAGTCTAATATTTTTCACTTCATTTTTATCAGCTACATGCATGTGCACATCAGTGCACATCTGCTAGCAAAATCGACTACTTTAACCTAGTTAAGCCTGAATCTAGATATGAAGCTGACCCACCAGGGAGCTGGTATCTTCGGGCTATTTGAAAGATGCCTCTTTCAAAAGAAAAGATGCCTCCAAACTGGAACTGTCAGATAGATGTATTGGAGACAGCTCTAAATGCTCATGTTTGATGTTGGCAATTATACTGTAATCCAGTTATTGACTGGAGAAATAAGCCTTTATAAAACTTATAACTGATATTTTTAAATAAGGTAAAGTTGGTATTAGTATTCTCTGAAAAACCTTTGAACCTAGGTTTGAAAAGGAAGAATTTGCATATAAGTAGAATATTGTAGAGAAATGTCCGTTTCTTTTAATAGGACAATATTTTTGTTGAAATTTTTGCTGCTTTCTACACAAATAATTTTATGGTTTAGTGAGGGTTTGTGATATAGTGATTTTAGTGCTATTGTGATTAGTGAGGTTTGGGCAGAAGATGCATAGTTTATACATGAATTAATATTTTAACTTAATTCTGAGATATTTATAATAAGAAAATCTCAGATGATTTAAAGCATGTTAACTCTGTTTTTCTATGCTGGAGTTCGATATTCCACAAGAAAATACAAATTCAAGTAGGAAAGTAAGAAAACAGATATGTTTCCTTTTACTCTATGTGCAAACCTAATATGTGAGAAATATCCATGTAGGCACACTTGTGTGTTTACATTACTAATAATTATTGAAAGTGCTAATGGGAATGTAGACATGAGACCTTCTTGAATGGTGTGCAAACATCAAGCAATGTTAGTCATACTGAATGTAAAGTAGAAATGCGAGAATGAAGAATCCCAGCACTGTTCAATGCACTCAGAGGGATGAATTTTCTTCTATTTAGGTGAGATTAGGAGGGTTCCTTCTGTAATGCAAAATTGCACACTGGAAAGGAGGAGAGGAAAATGAGAACTGGGATGTATTCCTTTGACTAAGTTTAAATCTAAAACTGTACTAAGACATTTTTAGGGATCTCTATCTGATAAAAAGGTTGAGGGCCAGTGTTAAAAACATTGTTGTATGTATAGTAAAGACCAAATCTACAGGAAATTAAGCTATATTGAAGTCACTGCAGCACTGAGAAAAGTAAGACTTAAGACACTCTTTACTTAAGCTAAGAGAAAACTCTTTACTTTTCCAATTCCTAATTGAAGAAGCTGCTTATGTTATGCATTGTACACTGAGGTTAGATTTCCTGACCCTTTTCCAGTAAAAGTAACTGATAGGCACTAATAGCATGCTTTTGAATTTTTTTGTGCATTCCATTTAGTCCAGCTCTCTGACCTGACCCACCTGAAAGCTCTGGAAGATATTGCATTAGTAACAGTAAAACAGTACAGCTGTGGAGTTTTAAATCACACAAGAGCTACAAAAGTATGGCTTCTCTAAGCCTACTAGGGCTTTTTTTTTTTTTTTTTTTTTTTTTTTTTTTGTAAGGAAAAGCTAAACCAGAATCATAGAATGGTGTGGATTGGAAGGGACCTTAAAAAAACTTCCAGTTCCAACCTTCTGCCATGAGCAGGGACACCTTAAGTCCTCAAAGTTGCTCAAAGCCCCATCCAATTTGGCCTTGAACGCTTCTAAGGATGGGGCATCCACTGCTTCTCCTAGCAGCCTGTTCCAGTGCCTTACCACCCCATGAGTAAAGAATTTCTTCCCAATGTCTAATCTAAGTCTATCTTCTTTTAGTTTAAAAATATTAGTCTTTGTAATCACTACACTCCCTGATGAAGAGTCTGTCCCTGGCTTTCCTGTAGGTCCCCTTTAGATACTGGAAGGCCTGTTGAAGATCTCCTCAGATGAGCCTTCTCTTCTTCAGCCTTTACATCCCCAGCTCTCTCAGCCTGTCTTCATAGGAGAGGTACTCCAGCCCTCTAATCATTTCATGGTCCTCCTCTTGACTCATTTAATACGTGCATGTCCTTCTTGTGCTGGAGGCCCCAGGGCTGAATGCAGTAGTGCAGGTGTGGTCTCACAAGATCAGAGCAGAGGGGGAGGATCACTTCCCTTAATTTATTGGTCACGCTTCTTTTGATTGCAAACCAAGATACAGTTGGCTTTCTGGGCTGCAAGTGCACATTGCTGGCCCATGTTCAGTTTTTCATCCACTAACACCTCCAAGTCCTTCTCTGCAGGGTTTCAGAGGCAATCAAGTCCATCTTCATTTTCTATGGTTTCTTTTCAAAGTGATTTTGTCTCCTTATCTCAGAAAGCAATAAGTTGCAATAAAGGATTATACACTACGTTGTTAGCATGAATGTAATTATCTTTTACTGTTCCAAAGTATATATATAATATATAATGTATAATATTATTATATATAAATTATTATTATATATATTATATATATATATTATTATAACATATATATATTATATAATAATATATATAATATATATATTATTATTATATATATATATTATTATAATATATATATATATATATATATATATATATATATATATATAATTATATATAAATTATTATTATATATAAAGTGTCTGCTCCTGCAGGATGCAGATGTGCATGAGACATGTAAGAGCTGTTAACCTTTATACGTTTTCCATTCTGGTTACCATCGTTATTCCCTAGACTCATGTGTCACTGTTTAAACCTAGTTGTGAAAACAACTTAAAATCTGCCTAGAATGTGTTCAGTATAGAAGGAAAAAAAAATGCACACATCAAATAATAGTATCTTTTTTTCTTTAAAATCTTCTTCCTGTAATGGCTTCAAAATCTTGATATTGGTTAGGTTTCCCATGATGACTGATGACCTTTTGCTAGCCAAAATTCTCTCTCCCTTATCTCATTACCCGGCATCTCAAATTTGGACTATAAACCTTCTCTCAGACACTTGTTATTTTTTCTCTTGTTCTGTTTATCAGTTATCAATAAATTTATGTCCTTGTCATGAGTGGAACTGACATGAGAAGTGGCAAAACAAATCCATATAATACATTGTTAATCTATAACCTGATGGTTTATAAATTTGATCTGCATCTTAAGTTGTTTTGCTAATGTAGCTGGAGAATATGAATGAAGCTGAAATTAGACAAGATTTCCTCTATGTTGATATATATTAATCAGTTACAGTACTGTTACCAGTGGACTCAGACCCCTGACTTTAACAATATCATTTTAATTACCAGTATGAATATGTTAATAATTGAAAAATGAAAGTAAATCAGACAAGGAAAACAAAACAAAACAAAGAAACAACAAAAACAACAAATAACAACAACAACAAAACTGAAGCAGTTATACCTGTGAAGAAAAAGTTCTAGACGTGTTGTTATGTGCTCTTTGAGACCATTACAGTGATGAAAAATAATTATTGAATAAAACAAATTTGAAGAGGGAAAAGTCTAAATTCAGATAGTTGATAAAATACTTGTGTAAGGAAACTACCAGTATGTTATTTCCCTGCTATAGTACCTGTTATTATTGATACTAATACTGTATTCAACATGGGTTTTAGTTGCTATTTGTTGTAAGAGTTCGAGAGATATTATATTAGGTGTTATTTGCTGTTTGGAGCACACAATACAACAGCAGTCATTTCAGCACTGTGATACATGTCTGCCATTCACTACTCTATTACTATTAATCCCTGACTTCTTTTCTCGCCCCTGCTTGGTGAAAGTAGAATCACCCTAGGTGTCATTCTTGCACATAATTTTAAAATTCTCATAACAGTCTCAGCCAACTTTTAAAAATAAAATGCCATAATGTGGCTTTCATTTCTCTTCTAAATTAAAGTCAGAAAGATGGAATCAGTACTATGAATCCGGTGCTGCAGAAAAATGTCTCTATACTATACAGCTGTTCATAGGCAGACGCAGTTTAAACTGGGAATTCTTACAAGAAGTGTGATTGATTTTACTGTGATTCTGTGCATTCAGTATATGAAGACTCTACTTGGAGTATGCTTTAGAGGAATGTTTATGTTTTGAGGAGTCTGCAACTTCATGCCTCCAGTTTTCATAACTTACAGAAAAATTTGTTGGTTTCTCATCTGTAGTAATAAAATGGTTGCAGAAGAAATAGATTAATGAGACAGGCTATAGAAAGTTACTTAACTTAAAGAAGTATGATGGCATTTTTTATTCCTTGATGAATAAATTTGTGTACTTGATATTTGATTTTGCTGGCATTTGGGCTGCGGCAGATTTAGAAAAATGATACTTATCTTGCAAGCAATCTGTTGAATAGAGGTTTCAATATGTATTTCTGGGCTCTTCAAAAAAAAAAAAATCTTGTTGATTATGGTGCATTTATGAAATTAGTCAAATTGCAGAGTTGGTCTAAATACATGCAATCATGAAATGTAATTAACACATGTTTTCCAGGAATGCAATTCTGAAATTCTGATGTGCTGAAACATCCCACAAACCTTTGTTCGACCTCATGGAAGAGGGGGGAAAAAAAAAAGAAAGTGTCAGATTATTTACCTACTCCCCTTTTTTTTTTTTTTTTTTTTGAAGTAGGGTTTCTTTTCTTTCCCTTTTATTGACATTGCTGTCCATAAAATTTTGAATGCTTCTTTTTCTTGTAGAGTGAGATCTGCATCTTCATTCTAAATAAAGCCTTATACAGACAAGACTTCCTACTAAATCAAAGCTGTCTCACTTGTCAAGTTCTGCTATTTCATTTTGGTTTTATTTATTTACAATTTCTCCCTTTTTGTGTAAGGGCATGGCAAAGCAAAGACCCTCTGACCCCACCACAGTTTGGTGGCTTCTTCTTTTTCAGAATGTTTTCCATGTAAATCCCAATCCATCCTTCTGATCCATAAGAACTTCTTGCAAAATTCACAATATTGATATAGACAAACTTCTCTGCTACTCAGTTGTCAACTTTCAGCATTGGTTTATGTTAATGATATAACTATTAAGCAGTTCACAGTATTTTTCTAGTACAGGACACTTATCTTCCCACCAAAAACAAACAAACAAACAAACAAACAAATAAACTTGGGGTAGCAGTGCTGCCTCAAAAGTCAGATCCTGATATACAAGAACATAGTGGTTTCATAGTCATGTCCCCTCTCGGGTTAGATTGTTAAATTAACATGCAAGCTAAGGTAGACAAATCAAATATTTGGTACATGGTGGTTTAGGCAATAATTATCAAAATCTTTAAAATGTCTTTTTAAAGATTTTGTGAGTCTGTAAGCATGTTCAGAGCAAAATTTGAAACCTTTGTCTTAGTTGTAAGCAGAAGTAGATCTGTCTGTAATTTTGCCCACAGTCCTCTTCCTAAGTTTTCTTTCTAAATATTCTGCTTAGGTCCTTCCAGAGCTAACCCTAATGTAACCCAAGGGAAATGGAGCTGCAGGCATAATGATTTTCACTGCTAATTTCATGAAAACTTCAGGGAAAAGAGCTGAAGACAAAATCAAAACAGCAGTTTAATTACATACTCATTATGAAGTTTATTTTCACTGTTTCCAAATTCGATGATACAGTATCATCTCTACAGACCATGGTACCAAGATATTTGTACAGAACTAAATATATCTAGCACTCCTGTTATTGGCACATAACCGTATCAGGCCATGTTGAAAACTGTGCTTCTAATTTTAACAGATTTGAAGGCTTATTACAGTTATGAGTTTATGCTCATAAAGACTGAACAACTTCCTATTCATCTATGTTTGCCAATATTATAATTTTATTATTAATCAAAAACAGCCTTTGGCTGCTTTCCAATTGATTTGAATGACATGTTCTTCTGTGTTAATTAGGTGCAAGCTCTGAGATCTCAAAAATAAGAGTATAATACTTCGGTACATTTCCTCTAAAATGGCTTTTATGTGATTTATTAGCTACATAGAGATTTCAAACAGAAACAGAAACATGAAATAATTCTAACAATTGTAAAGGATTATAATTTTAGGTTTTTTGTTTTGTTTTGTTTTTTATCATGAGCTGCCTGCACTTAGAATTCGATCTATCAATTATCTGAGAATGTGTTTATATTATTTATTTCAATTAAATTTACTTTCAAGTAACAGAAAACCCCATGTTGTACTGACTTTTAAAAAAAAAAAAAAGTCACATTTTCAGCATAAGAGGTGTGTAAAGATAAACTGAGGTAATGTGCTGGATCAGAACTGGTCTGGCCAGGCCTTCTTTCATCCCAGAAGCTTGAGGAAAAAAAATTTTGAGAGGAGGAGGCATCCTGCAGTAAGTTTCTCCCTTCACAGCCTGAAAACAAATCCATATAGTTGCAGCTTCAGTAATACCTCTCTCAGACCGGGATAATTAACTGTCTAGTGGTACCACTGGTAGAATCTTTCACAGATAATGATGAAAAAAAAAATTGTTTTTAAACTCAAGATGTTATCAGTGTGTGCTTTTAATACTTTCCACTAGTAAATTTAGAAGGATATAATGTATTCTGGACACAGATGAACATAGAACTTCTTGTGTTGGTATAGTTTGTGCCTGTAAAATATTTATTTTAGTTAATATTTATTTTATACTTATTACAATAAATTTATCAGTGTAATAGTGTGGCAACAATATGATTTAGAACATCTTCTATATTTCAAGAGAAAAATCACATATTTAAAACAATTGAAGTAAGATAAAATCTATGCACAGATGTGATCAAAAATTTCTCTAATGAGGAATGACTGATGCTGAATGTTGAGGAAGCCTTGATGCAATTATATTACATAAAAAAATTATGGACTGATACGAGATAAATGTGTAGAATTTCCAAGCCCCTGTAAATACCCCAATGTACTTATTTCATGCTTCTCTCCAGCGCTATGTTGTTAATATTTTAGAAAGCAGTTTATGTTACAACAACTTAAAGCTTAGAAGTCACATTCAATTTTATTCAGGATGTGGGAGAACAAAATATAATTCCATCCTTTATGGATGAGACTCATGCGGAGGTGAATAGGCTCTCCCCTAAGTTTATCATTTCCTGTCCTCTAATTTAGATAATTCTCTCAATATGTTGGTTGTTGACCATAAAAAGAGTAGTCTGCAGTGGGAATGCAAAATGAGGGTTAATATACTGTTTGCCCCTCTGAATGTGGGTTAAGAGCCATCAGGGTTGGTCAGAAAAGGTGCTTTAGAAGGGAACACAGTTCTGCAGACATATAGATGCATTGTAGCCCAAGATACCTTTGTAGGTATCTAATGCACACTGGTCATTGCAGCACATGATGAGATTTTGTAGTGTGGCAGGAGGGAAAAATGTACTATAAATACTTAGTACAGCTGGAAGAAAGACAGTGTCATGCCAGCCTTCAAGAAGGGCAAAAAGGCAACTGCAGGCCAGTCAGCCTCACCTCCATCCCTGGAAAGGTGATGGAACAGCTCATCCTGGAGGTCATCTCCAAGCATGTGGAGGGTAAGAAGGTGATCAGGAGTAGTCAGCATGGATTCATCAAAGGGAAATCATGCTTAACCAATCTGATAGCCTTCTATGATGTGATGACTAGCTGGGTAGATGAGGGGAGAGCAGTGGATTTGATCTACCTTGACTTCAGCAAGGCTTTTGACACTGTCTCTCCCATAAAATCCTCATCCATAACATCCAAGGCTTTGGACATTGTCTCCCATAACATCTTCATAGGAAAACTCAGGAAGTGTGGCCTAGATGAGGGGACAATGAGGTGGATTGATAATTGGCTGGATGGCAGAGATCCCAGGGTTAAGCTTAGTGGTGCAGTGTAGTTGGAGGCTGCTAGCAAGTGGTGTCCCCCAGGGGTCAGCACTGGGTGCAGTGCTGTTCATTAGAAACCTGGATTATGGAACGGAGTGCACCCTCAGCCAATTTGTTGATCACACAAAGCTCAGAGGCGTGGCTGATACCCCACAGAGCTGTGCTGCCATTCAGAGGGACCTCAGCAGGCTGGAGGGTTGGACTGAGAGGAACCTCATGAAGCTCAGCAAGGGCAAGTGCAGGGTCCTGCACCTAAGGAGGAATAACCCCAAGCACCACTACAGGGTGGGGGCTGACCTGCTGGAGAGCAGCTCTGCAGAGAAAGACCTGGGAGTCCTGGCAGCAGGCTGACCATCAGTCAGCAATGTGCCCTTGTGGCCAAGAAGGCCAATGGTAACATGGGGTGCTTTTGGAAGAGTGTTGCCAGCAGGTCAAGGGAGGTGTTTCTCCCCCTCTATGTAGCCCTGGCAAGGCCACACCTGGAGTTTTATGTCCAGTTCTGGGCTCCACAGTACAAGAGGGACATGGAGCGACTGGGGCAAGTACAGACAAGGGCTGTGAAGATGATTAGAGGACTGGAGCACCTGTCATACGAGGCCAGGCTGAGAACTGGGCCTGTTTAGTCTAGAAAAGAGAAAACTGAAGGGAGACCTTATTAATGTGTATAAATACCTGAGGGAAGGGTGTCAAGAGCATGGAGCCAATCTCTTTTCAATTATGCCCAGTGACAGGATGAAAGGCAATGGGCACAAACTGAAGCACAGGAGGTTCTGGCTGAATATGAGAGAGCTCTTCTTTACTGTGAGGGTGACAGAGCACTGGAATAGGCTTCCCAGAGAGGTTGTGGAGTTTCCTGCTCCAGAGATATCCAAAATCTGCCTGGATGCCATCCTGCACCAGGTGCTCTAGGTGATCCTGCTTCACAGGGGGGTTGGACTAGATGATCTTTAGAGTTTCTTTCCAGCCTCAGCCATTCTGTGAGGGGAAATGTTGCTTCCATGGAGTAAGCTTTGGGTGTTCTGCATCAGAAACAGAAAGCATGTACCTGCAATCCTATCTGTAAGATTTCCAAGTTTGTCAGCTTTTGGACATCCTTGCCCCCATAACACCATGGCAAGTCCCTCCAGATTGAAGCAGGAAGGGCAGCTTTGAATAGATGTTGATAAGGACCACAGGGGCATGATTCAGTTCATCTGCTGAGTTGTCCCTCTGCATCTCGCAGCTGATTACATGATGATACAGGCATAAGGATGGCAATTTGTTGAAAAGAAATCTTCTAAGCCTTTTAAGAAATGCGAAGAAACACGTTTAAAAAAGCCATCGATTAAAAGAAAAGAAGCCCGAATACTTGGAGTCTAAGGGAAAGTTACGGCTTGAGATTGCTTATTTTGCATCTCTGTTAAATTCTGGTTTCATTAAGGCACAAAGTGCCTTCAGCGCATAGCACTGTATGGCTGAGGATAGTCAAATACCTTGGAAAATAAGTTTACCAGATTTCTTAACAATCTAATAGAAAAAAAAAAAAAAAAAAAAGTCATACAGAGCCTAAATTTTAATAGAGATTGCCTCTATACTGTAACTCTTTCTTCTCTGTGAACAACACCTAGCAGATTCACCTGTATCGATGACCCCTATACCAGCTATGATGCAGGAAAATCTTACTTCTTATTTGAAGCTTTGGTAGATAATTTTCTATTTTTCCATCTCTTCTGCAGTTACACAGCGTATCTGATGCTTAGTAAAGACCTTGGAAGTAGTGCCTTTTGTTTATAAGATTCTGTCAAACAGAAGGAATGGAGTATTTTTACAAATAAATTATTTTCCATTCTATCTTTTCACTTTTTTATTTTATTTTATTCTTTTGATTTGCCACTTCTCTTGACAATTTATTTGGAACCTCACCATTCTTCTCTTTGAACAATTTTCCATTCCTCCTGCAATATGCAAAGCAGAGAGCATCCCTCTTCTCCTTTTTGGCTCAAAGCATACAAGACCATATGAAAAGTACAACTGATTTTTAATGAAAAACATGCAAGATTACTTGAGCCTTACTGTACTCTGTGTTGATAAAGGTAATTGAAATACATTAAAAAATATATTAACAAAAATTGATCATAGAATCATAGACTCATAGAATGGTTTGGGTTGGAAGGGACCTTAAAAATCACCCAGTTCCAACCCCCCTGCCATGGGCAGGGACACTTTTCACTAGATCAGGCTGCTCAAAGCTCCATCCAACCTGGCCTTGAATACCTCCAGGGATGGGGCATCCACAGCTTCTCAAGGCAGCCTGTTGCAGTGCCTCACCACCTTAGTAAAGAATTTCTTCCTGAAACCTAAACTAAATCTACCCTCTTTTAGTTTAAAGACATTACTCCTTGTCCTATCACTAAAATCCCTGACAATGAGTCCTTCCTTATCTTTCCAGTAGGCCCCCTTTAGGTACTAGAAAGCTGCTATAAGGTCTCCCTGGAGCCTTCTCTTCTCCAGGCTGATCAACCCCAACTCCTTCATCTTGTCTTCATAGGGGAGGTGCTCCAGCCCTCTGATCAGGTGATCATGGCCCTCCTCTTCAATCATTTAATACATTCATGTCCTTCTTGTGTTGGGGTTCACAAAGTTGAATGCAAGACTCTAGGTGTGGTCTCACAACAGCAGAGTAGAGGGGGAGAATCCCCTCACCGTGCTGGCCATTCTGTTTTTGATGCAGCCCAGGATCCAGCTGGCTTTCTTGGCTGAAAGCACATGTTGACGGCTCACGATGAACTTCTCATCTACCAGGTCCTTTTCCTCAGGGCTGCTTTCAAGAATACTTTGATTGGCGTTTAGTTTTGGTAAACTGGAAACTGCTTAAGAATTTAGGATTTTGTCTTGGTCATAGTTATATTAAAATGAAAAAATTGTGAATGAGTGTGAATAAAATGCAAAAGTAATACATAAAACACATCACTCAGGTCTTCTCACACTGCAGCAAGCATAGTAGGTGTCTGCAGACTTCATACATTGTTCACATTTATCAATATCACATAATGGGACAGCTTTATTTTTAACCTGGAACAGTTGTTTCTGGGAATTTCAGGCCTCTCAGAAAGTTTATTTGGCTGCCTATTACCATGGCTTCAAAGCTATTTCCACATAAAATCAGTAGCAGAAGCTAAGTATATATCTCTACTTTGGGCATCGGTTTTTGTTAGATGATTAATTCTTTTATTCTTTGATTTGTTTTATTAAGAAAAGTGATACGTATAGGTAGACAAGTGTTGATGTTTCAAATGTATTATGAAAAACTTTTCCCAGGCATAAAATAAGTGGGAAAATCAAACATTTTGGAAGTTTAGAGGACTCTACAAACTTAGTCCAAATAATTGCGTTTTGTTGAAGTATAACTTGCTATCTCTTTTTTTTAAACTTTTTTGTTGTTTTGTTTTGTTTTTATCATAGCTATAACTGCCTATTCTATAGAGTAGTTCAAAACATCTATAAAAAGATTGCTATTATTAGGTTTTAGATTCTGGTCAGTAAAGCACAGTTCAAGCCGATTTGTAATCCTGGTTTTCTGTTGTTTTGTTTTGTTTTTCAAATAGGTGTGTTTTATGAAGTTGTTCAGAGCTTCCCTCGAGTGGAGGAAAATGTGCAAGTAAGCAGCCACAGGTGGAGAAGGCACTCGGAATCTCTCAAATCAGTCGACACTAACAGAGCCAGCATGGGTCAGGATTCCTCTGAGCCAGGGGGTTTCACAGATCTACTTCTTGAAGAGGGACATGACAACACCACCCAGATTGAGGTAGATTTTTTTCCATCTACTTTTCATTCAATTTGTTATTGAATGAGGGAATAAGTCAAAAAAGAAGATGGGCACTCCAGTGTACTCAAACATTGCCAGGAGAAAAGAATCTCATGGTTGTATTTGTGACCCTGTTAGCATGTGGAAACCAGCTCTTTCTCCTGCCCTAAGGCTGGAATATGTCTGACTTTTGAAGAGTTTCTTCAGGAAGTCTCTCTCTGAAAAACAGTCTTGGGAAGTCTTGTTGGTTCTTGCTGGTTAAATGAAAAAAAAAAAAAAAGAAGTAGTATTCAAAAAAAAATGTTGAAAATTTCTTAACAATTTGGGTAAACACCTCCATCTGTGAGATTTTGTATTGTCTTTATGCAGGCTGATAACCAGAAATGGAGGGGGAAAGAACTGGAGAGATTCTGTGTTGGATATTGAAAGTATTTTCCTATATAGTTAGTTTATCTTCCAGAAAAGAATAACATGGATGAAATTAATCTGCTTTAGGATTTCATTTAACCTATGATTGCTTGATTAAAAACTTTAACTTCCAGATTGTCCTTGTTCCATATACTGTGTAAATCCAAATAAAATCCAGCTGTTTATTTAAAGCTGCTCTCAGTAGTGCAGAGACAGCAGAAGTTGCCCATGAGTAACTTCAGACCCTACACTGGAACTGACTGGTGCAAAATGTCTCTATCTACAAAGATTTGTGGGAATACTGCTCTTTTTATTTTAATATTTTTATAAAAATGCAGTGGCTGAATTGATTTTGTCTTTATATAAAAATAATAAGTGCTAATGTATATAATTATTAAATTATTGCTGATTTTAAAAAAATGTCAGATTTGGAGGTTACTTATTAGTAGAAATCTACATCACGTTTTTCAACAAAATACACTTTGGAATAGCTATACTTAATATTTCAGTCTTTATATTTTTTTCTTGCAAAACATAAGTGCTATTTGTTTTTTTAATTTCTGAGGAGTTCATTCTCAGACAAACAGAATAGCTTTTAGTTCTGTGTTATTATCTTACTCAATAACAGATGCAAAGCAATAAAAACACTGTCCATAGAGACAATAGAGACATTAACGAGTCAAAAATAGCAATGCCTTTCTGAAAACTGTGAAGGTATGTTTTGTGGTGTGTTATTTGTTTGTTTGTTTTTGTGTATGTGTGTTTTGCTTTTTTTTTTAAGCTTCTCAGTTTACACAGTACTATTTTTTTTCCCTTGCATAAACATGGAAGTCACTAGTTGGTATAAGATATTTATGAATTGCATGTTGGTTTTATGATTTGCTTTTTGCCCACTGCAATCCTCATCTGGCCATACTTGTAGCAACTCATTCTGGCACAACCCAGTTCAATCCTGCTTTCAATTATTTTAGCAGGTAAAGTGGAAGATGTCTCAGGTACAAGAAAGTTTTTGTAGCTGATCTTTTCATGGCTCGTATGTAGATCCTTATGATTTGTCACTTGCTTTTCTGGTCTGTTGAGTTCCAAAGCTCATACAAAATTAAATGGGTTAGAGCTCCCCCACTAGTACTCATATTTGGCAACATTCAGGAGAAGAACGGACATGCATTAAATGGTATTTTTTCTAGAGCTGTCTTTCCTGACAGATTAATAACACTAGTGTCTTAACCTCAAAAGTACATCACCCCTACTGAGTTTATTAAATTCAGGTTCTATGCTCTCTCACATCCTTTTCTTCTTCTAGTCTTCCCAGCATGATAAAATAACTGAATTGTGTTTTCACACATTATCAGATTCTGTTGTAAATCCCTTCTACAATACACAGGTACTTTACAAATAAAATAAAATAAAATAAAATAAAATAAAATAAAATAAAATAAAATGGCTTTATAGAGGAAGTAAAGTGTACAACAGAAATTCACAGTGGAAGAATCCGTATGTTGCAGTCTTCTGCAGCTTAGGAGCTTATCGGTAGTGCTGGAGAGCATATTGATTTTTGTAACATTTCTTCTTTATGTGTTTCAGTTCTTGTTGAAGTAAATCCAGAGAATGAGTAATGCCTGCCACTCATATTTAATGACACTACAGTATTACAGCATTCCTTCATCACAGATGCTGTTTCTCTGAATTATTCTGTATATTTACCATGAATGTGTGGAAGACTTTTTTTGCTGAAAGCCTAATGTTGATGAACATATCTATCATTTTCATTTTATATTGTTATATTCTTCCTTATACTGATGATTTTACTTTATATCCACATGAAATAATAATAATAATAATAATAATAATAATAATAATAATAATAATAATAATAATAATAATAATAATAATAATAATAATAATAATAATAATGGCAATTAATTTCTGCTTTCTATCTAAAAATAACTCAAAATATTTTCTGTGTGATTGAATCTATAGTTATAATGTGGAAAATGATAAAAATCAGTGTGTGTGGAAGACAGATCATTTCCATTGGCTTTTCTTTATGTTTTAAGGCAGTGAGGTTTTTTTTATGTTTTTCCCTTGGAAAAATTAGGATTTTTTTTTCTATAACTTCACAGTAGTACTATTCCACATTTCCCATCAGCTGTAATCCGTGGAGTATTTTAAGATCAACTTCATTGGAACATGAAGTTCTTCAAAAGCAGCCTCAAGAAAGCCTTCAAAAGCAGCCTCAAGAAAGTGCATTGTAAATCACATCTTTGCAGTACCCAGGTTGATCAGCCCATGTGTGCAAGGATGATAAATGGGTAAATTCTCTTCAAAGATTATATATGTCTGGTCCAATGGCTAGAGACCTGGAGACATTCACTCTCTTCACAGCTCTGTTTTGCCTAGTCCATTTGTTTGATACTGTGATTCAAGAAGGATATTGTACAAAATGATGCACATATTTAGCTTTCTTGAATAAATATGTTCTCTAGAACCGGATTCTCTGGAAGTTGAACTGTATTGAACATACTATCAAAATCAGTGGCTGTAGCTGTTTGATGTGCGGGAGTTTTGGAAATGGGCAAGGCCTTGGGAAGGAGGTGGTGAGACCTTCCCCAGGATCTGTTGTATTGCTGAAGAATAGGAATTGTGTGGGCCACAGATGGAGCATGGTGGCAGCACAAACCTCCAAAACTGGCAATGACAAGAGAAAGGCAAAGGGCAGCAAGAACAAGTTTCTACTGCACAGTAGATTTTCTATGTACATGTATAGCATGTGTGGTCTTTCTGGTGAACGAACAGCAAGCTGGTGTTTATCAAGTAGTATTAATGTAGAATAAATGCATATCATAAACACATTATAGAAGAGTATGACGATATGAAAGTATTATTTTTTCCTCTAAGTTTAGTAGGGCTGTTATGATGTGCCAGTTAGGGACTTTTAGATATAAATGTTCACAAGAATGGGGGTTGGTCCTATTTGCTTTCTTTGCAATTTGTACTTTAGATCCTAAGGAGAATGTGCAAGTCTTTGTTTCCAAAGTCAGTAGATGTTTTACTAAGATTATATCTCTTTTACCTAATATAGCTAGAATGAATGAATGAATAAATGAATTAATTATATTAATAGATGTGAAAAGGGTGAGATTCCATCTCGTGCAGATGGGCACAAATGTTACAGCCCTAGAGAAATCCCCGAAGTAAGTGGGGGGAAATTTAATGTCAGCAGTCTAAATCTACTGCAGAGGTCATCTCTGAAAAGACAGAATTTTGCCGACACAGACCAAACTGGCTTCTTGGTCCTGTGGCTAATGAAAGCCTCATTCTTTGAAAATAGGAGCATCTATGGTTAAGGCATATCTAAGAGAAATATGAAGTGACAACTGAAACAAGAAAAGAAAAGTGATTAGTATAATTTAACTTTTCACATTCTTTTTAGTTTTTTCTCTGTAGACTGTCTTCCCATTTTGTAATTAAGGATTTAATCTTTTGTTTTCCTAGGGAGACTTTTCTGTTGTAAATGATGGTTTATAAAAAGTTAGTTCATAGTGGAAAATTCAAAAGAATTGGATAAAATGGAAGTTTTCCTCCCAAAGATCCAAAAACCAAACTACAGATCTTCTATTTGAAATACCTTGGAGACTTTCAGAAGCTTACCAACTAAGGCAAGGAGTTTTTTGGAGATTGGAAGCACCACACATCGTCTATCTTCTAACTGATCAGTGCTCAGGTCTGGGCAGCTCAGAAGTCCTGCAGGTACCAGACTGAGAGCAGAAATGTGCACAGCACAATAGTTATGGAGACATTAAAGACAGGGATTATTGTGAGGCAAATTTGAGTTATCAAGTGGGGCATTCAGAAATTATGTCATTTATATCAACAATTCTTTCAAAAGAGATTATTTCTTAAATTTCTGGGATTCCATAACCTTATGTACCAGTCTAGCTTCACAGCACATTTGCCACTCGTAACTTACTACTTTCTCTCTCTCCTCCAGTCTTTTTTGGGAATTCTTCTTTCTGGTCTTGGGAGTGTGGGTTTGTTTTGTTGTTTTTGTTTAGTTTGTGTTTAAAAAAAGAAATCACAATTTATTTTGCTGTTTTGTTAAGTAAACTACCTCTTTTGTTTATTGTTTTCAGGAAATTCAGAAGTGTCTTTTTATTTACCTTAAATAGAGCCTGGGAAATGTAATGCATAGAGTAAAATTTGTTACTGTAATCACTGTATGTCCTTGAAAAAGTAATGAGCATGAAAATAGATCTCAATGACTATGTCTAGTTTGACATCTTACAAACAAGGAGATAACTAGGACAAATATACTTCTTCACATATTCTAATAAAAGAACAATATGCTTTGTAATAACTCTGACATTAAGCAATTGACTCTACACGTATTAACATTGTTAAAGTAAACTTAGATTAATGGTCGTGTTTTGATGTTTGTGTTGACCCCCAAAGCACTCTAGCCATAAAGGTAATGAAGGCAGGTAGCAGAGTTCTTGCTGCCTGTTGCTCTTTCGCATTTACTAGAAAAGGATCTGATCCCTGAAGTGCATCTAGGATGGATGTCAGGTTCCCAGTACCAAGGGAATCTGCAAATGCTTTATTGTTTTGCCATATTGCTTGCTAATGTAGGCATGGTCAAAGGGCACTGGAAAATAAGCCTTTTTTTAAAGGCTTAATAATACATTAATATATAATTGTGCATCACACATGTAGCATATTTTTTTTCAAAGTTTAAAATGTGTGGCTTTTTCTAAGTGATGTCCTGTAATTATGGCAATGTAGAGCTCTGTACAGAGGTTATTCTCCTCCTGTTTTTATAATATTTGATATTCCAGATCATCCACAAAGCAGCTCTGGCTGCAGGCTTTATAAAAAAAATTTCTAAGCAACTTGCTTCACTGTTCCATTTCCCTGATCCTTGTGATGGCTTAACCCCCAGCGAATTGTACAACACTGAGAAGTAAAATACAGAGAATTTGAAATGGAACCAACTGTAATATATAGCTTGCATTGGTGTTAGCAGAAAATAACAAACTTTGCAAAATAAGTATGGGACATGACTTACTTTATAACTTGTTGCCATTGTATGGAGATACTACATCAGAACAAAACTCTTTCACAAACTTTAAATACCAAAAAAAGAAACCCTGAAATAAAATAATAGATTAAAGCAAATTCAGGGTTGAGTACAGCTACACTTACAGTAAGGTTTTATTGCTTTGCAGCATGAAAATTTTGAGGAAAAACATAATTTTTGATGTAAAGTTTTATAATAGAATGAATTATATTATTAATATAGTATAATTATATAATATAATTAATTATATTATATTATTAAGAAACAACACATTGGTCATAGTAAGTAAAATGAAACTCAGCTGTGTCTCACTTTCCCTATGCCCACCCCATCCCTTAGCATGGTACTAGTGATCATAGGAAATCTATTTCAGTGCAAAAAATATTGTATTTTTTGGTAGTGAAGTTACTTATTTATTCCTGTGGCTGTTGTTGATATCTCCTGCTCCATGAATTTTTTTTAACTAAAATAGAGTTGTTACTAGCTGGAGACACTCTTCTTTTTCTCTCCTTTCTTTACTTTTGCTGGATATTTTTTGAAATGTAAATTTTTAGCAATCCTGGTAGTATAGACCTGGAAAGCATCTTTCCCCTGTCAGATCAACACTGGTGAATTTCCTACTGGTAGCAGTCTTCTACTGAATTTTGCATTTTCTCCCAGAGTTTCTGTCCAAAAAGAGTCTTCTCCCTTATCAGTCTTAGTCACTCATGGCAGCAAAGTTGTCTGATTCTGACTGGCAAAACAAACAGAAGGGATTGAATTTTACAACCCTTTGGATTTGAGAGCAATTGCTCTCAGCTACTGAAAGTCGGTGTCAGCATGCCCACTGCTCTGTTCTTACTGTAAGTCTGAGCAAGGGAAAAAAATGGTTAAGATAAATTCCACTCAGCTGGACAAATGATAAGGCATTCCTGGAATTTCTGATCTGTAGTTAAAGTAGAAAAACTTGTCCATGCATAACTGTGTGAAGCCTCGAAATTAAACAATATCAGTCACATAGTGAGTTGTTAGTTTGTTTAAACCTGCCTCAGTTTCATTCTTTTTATGCATATTTTTCCATCATCATAATGGTTTAATGCCAGTTATCTCTGGAGGATTTAGAAATAAAGACCAGTGTGGCCAGATCTACAAGAATGCTGTCCCTCCAATATACTGTGAAGATTGTATTGGAGTTAAGAAAAAGTCCTTGTAATCATGTAAGTTTAATGAGATTTCATGTTCTCTTTCTTCATCGCAATCTACAGGAGATACTTAAGTCTGGGGAGCCTGGTCCAGTGCACAACAACCCTCTCAGTTAAGAACCTCCTTCCGATATCTGGCCTGAACCTCCCCTGTTGCAGCTTGACACCATTCCCATGGGTCCTATCGCTGGTGACTAAAGAGAATAGATCGGCACCTGCCCCTTCACTCCCACTCGTGAGGAATCTGTAGATTGCAATGAGGTCTCCCCTCAGCCTCCTCTTTTCCAGTCTGAACAGGCCAAGTGACCTCAGCCGCTCCTCATACATCTTCCCTTCAAGGGCCTTCACCATCTTTGTAGCCCTACTCTGGACACTGTCCAACAGGTTCACATCCTTTTTGTACTGTGGTGTCCAGAACTGCACACAGTACTCTGGGTGACACCTTGAATACTGTGGTGTGTAATGGTTATTATATAACCTTATATCAGGTTCTACAGCATTTGAGATGTATCTCGCACCTTTTTCCACTTCCACTTGTTCAGCTGAGTTTTCCACCAGTGATATCATACTTTCTAGCTAGCCAGCAGACCAATATGTCACCGTCTTGTTTGCTTTCAGCTGCAAAAGGCTAAACTAACCAAAAATGTTTGTTTGTTTGTTTGTTTGTTTGTTTTAATTATTATTTAATTGAATTTATTAATTACTTGCTTACATCAAGGCAGTCGGCACTTACACATACTGAATCTTGCTACAGTCTTGCTAGACTGAATTCGTTACCAACCCTGAAAGAAGTGTTGAAGAAATGAGTTTATCAACATTTTCATTATTCTCAATCTTAACTCAAGAGGTAATGATTCTACTACAAATTCAGATATAGCTGAAAAATAAAAAGATTAAGACTGGAGAGAAGATTAATTCTCTATTTGTTTTAAACTTCCAAGGAGGGATAAAAAAAGGAGAGAAATTGAAAGAAGTTTCCCCACTCCCAAGTAAGAGAATTCACAGTTATCCGTGGTAATCCTGGGTTCATTTCCATATGCTTAGCTATATTGGCACATGAGGTATTTAATTTAGCATGCTGATGATAATGAATTTTTACACTAAGAAAGGAGATGGGATTTGAAATGTAATGGGATCTGCCTTTGAACTTTCTTGATGATAATATTTTACATTTCCACATCTTTCTTAATCTCCAAGTTCCTAAACCACATTACAACGACTCTAGAATCACTGAGCTCATGACTGAAAAGAGTTTTGAGAGGTGTGAACAGAACCTTTTTTTTTTTTTTCCTGCATTTATTGTTTCAGACATACATCTCAGACCTTGCTTACAGAAGTTGGGTGAAAACATGTGCAGCTAGTGGAAGCTGAGTACTAGTGTAGCTGTGAACACTGTGACTCTCCAGTCACTTCCTTTCTGACTATCTTCATCTTGGAGTGCCTTCATGAAGGAGGTGACAAATGTAAAAATAAATAAAAAATTGGTGTCAGAGAGGGAGGGGTTGTGTAGGGGTTGGGGGGTTGGAGAGGGGTTGTATCAATCCAGTCATGCAAAAAGCAAAAAGCAGAGGGCAATGTTCATTTCAACCCCTACAAAACAAACAGCCCTGATGTGTATATACAACATGTAGCAAATATAGCTACCTATATACATGTATATATATTTCTCTGTACCTAGTCTGGAGCAGGTCATGAGGGCAAATACATTACTGAGTTGTTAGTGTAGGGGAATTTGGGTAGGTAAGTAAAAAGTTGTTACAGTAAGCCATGCAATTCCAGTTTGGATAACAGCAGTCCTTAGGGATAGATTTTCAAAGCTTTAGGAATCCTGCTGACATTGATGGATTACTCTGTACTGCTCTGAAAGTCTTTCATGTTTTTGTTATATGAGAGAGTCAATTATCTGTTATCCCAAAACAGTAACCACTTGGCATGTAAGCGGAATGGTACATCATTTCAAATTTGGTCAGACACTTCCCTTGACTGTGTGTAAATTACAGTAATTGTAACGAGAGCTTTCAGCATATATCAGGAAGGCAATGGCCTCCCTTCATTGTGTATGAATGAGTTAGATGGATTCCTTCTTAAAAATAGATAGATAAATAAATAAACAAACCAAAGCAAAGCTCAAAATTCATATCAAGCGGAGGATCAGTGGTAAGAAAGTTATGTTTATAAACTGTGCATTTGTCCTTCAAAAAGATGTGTCAGGGTTACCGGAGTTTTGTTTCATCCATTTGTATCAAGCTGCATGATTTTTCAAAAGTTCCTATGAACATTTTTTCAATAATTGAAAACGTTGCTCTTACAGTAACCTTTGATAATGCAAGTAGGAAGGGGGAAAACTTGCAGAAGGAAATCCTATCTGTCTGATTTCATAAAAGCAGAGCTGTAAAATGTCATGAGAGATAAAATGCTGTGATCTCACATAGGCATTCCCTTTTTACTTCAGTACAGACAGCAAAGCAAGTTGCTTTCTTGCATTCTTCTTACCTTAGGTGTGTGGTGCATCGTACTTGGTGTGTGAGAGGAAAAGTGAATTCCAGTGCCAGAACAGGCAGAATCTGTCCCCCAGGTGCTGCCACTAAATTTAGCTGTTTGCAGGAGCAGGCTATCAATGCCACTTCCACACATCAGCAGTCTGGCTGGTGCTTACTGCAGAGTATAACTGAATGTTTTTTAACAAGTTTGGTAAGGATGTTTGAAACATCTTCCCTTCATAGTTATAAGCAAGTGCCTCAAAGTTCCTTACTTGTTTAGAAAATGAAAACCCAATTCTTAGGTATACAATTGATGACTATGCAGATGAATAGCATCGTAGCTTGTGAATTCTCACTCTATTGAAAATTTAATTCCTGTGCTATACATCTGGACTACAGTTATACTAATATAGTGATAAGATGTGACAAAAGGGTTTATTTGTTTTTCAGTGGAAGCAGAAAGTTTGAGCTTACTGTTTAGTCTTATCACAAAACATGGGAATTTAAGGTGAAATTTAGCTGCCTAGCTGTAAGTGTCTGGTAATACTTTTGGCAGTGTGGTTATGCTGGTTGGTCTCTTGCTTCTCATGTAGGATACAGTTATCCTAATATGTGTTCGACTGTATCTGCAAGACTCGAATGGTCCCGAGTTTCTTCTATGCTCAGGCAACTTCATCTCAGCCCTGGTCAGTACATGCAGTAACGTCTAGGTGTTTCTTGAGCTTGCTCTAAAGTAGACCTGAAAGTATGGTGAGCTGAGCAGACAAACCTGCACTGACAACTTTTAATAGGTCTGCAGTGCTAAAAGCAAGAGCTTAGAAACCTATCTCTTATGGGCACAGCTGTAGTGAAATATTTAGCCTCTCAGCTGAACACCACCCTGCTCAGCTACCCATTTACTTATTGAAATCTGAAGTGAGATTATTTTGATAAGATATTTTGTTTGCTTGTTTTTTAACAACAAATTATATCAAGCAAATTAAATATCACACATTTCTGGTCAAATGTTAAGACTCCTCCCACCACCACCTCCTCCCCCCCCCCCCCCCCCCCCCAAAAAAAAAAAAAAAAAAGAAAAGAAAAAGAAAAATCTTGTGATTTAAGGTTGGGGGGGGGGGGAAGTTGAATCAGTTTACTCTTAAAAAGCAAAATAGAGTTGGAAATGACACCCACACGAGAAAAAAAAATCTATCGAAAGAAAATCCTGTGTTAATAACATTTTGAAATATTTATGAATATTGGAACAGCTGGACAGTGAGTAAATATGAAGGCGGTATATATTTTCAGAGACAGAAGAGGAAAGATATTTAGCATCTTGATCTTGCCTGGATAGTTGCAAAGTTCTTAGATCATTCCCCCCCCTTGAAAATAACAATAGCCCAGGTCCTTCAGAAAGCTTCCTTGTATCTTGATGTTTTGCAAAGGGAGTGACTTGGAATTACCTGTCTATCAAGCATCTTGATTTAAATATGCTTTCTTACTGTTGGGGCATTTATATTAGAGAGCTCCCAAGAGAGAGTTTTGTTTTGTTGTGTTTTGACCATCACTGCACAATCAGATAAAGCAGCATTTCTGTGACTGAGTTTTGAAGAATTGTGGCTGGTGAGAATAGCTGTTAGAACCATATATTTGAATTCTTTCTACGTTGCTATATGGAATATCCTGTATATACAGAAAAATGCATGTGAATAAAGCAACAGGCATATACTTTCCAAAGCAAATTGCAAGAGCAGTAGAAACTGGGGCAATGGCTTAACCATTTTAATACCACTGTTTTGCTCTCTAAAACATGAATGGTAATTTTGAAATTTTGTGTATTTTTGTGGATTTCACCTAGCCCTATGTTTTAGTAACTAAAGATTCGATTGTGTTGTATGTGAGAGCTAACCTAGAAAGTGACTTAAATTGACTTCCAGTCTTGTTTTCAATCTGTTGAAACTCGGTGTGCTTGAGAGAAACTGTGGTGATACAGTTTGTCCTTTAACTCCCAGTCTCTGTGATGAGCATACTGCTGTCTGGCTGTATGCTGAACAGCCACACACAGCTGAGCTGAACAGCATGGCTTCCACAAAGGTTGGTGCTAAATGAAATGAATGTAAGAAACCCTTAAAAGCTTCAAATTAGGCTTTATCCCTACCTTATCCTTTTTTTTTTTTTTTAATTATTATTCTTTTTTTCACTTTTAAAGGAAAAAAATAAATAAATATTGTTTTAATAAGTGCATGTTCCTGCCTGTATCGACTTAATATCAGTCATACATGTTCTTACAACTGACTGCTTTATGATTTCAGCTGTGAGCCTTGACAGATCCCTAAGACATGTTATTAGCTGTTCAGGAATTACAGCATACATGAGTGAGAGTGGAGGCAGCTTGCTTTGTTGCCCTACATAAAGTTCTGATCAACTACAATCTACATCCAGTACTATTAACTTAATTGTCCAGAACCATAACACTGTTCATCCTGATTTAGGCCCTACCTCCTCCTGTGACATTTCAGGGCTACTGGGTCTTGGCAGTTCTATTTTCTTGTCATCTCTTGCAGTTGAGAAGGAACAAGGGATGGGAGACAAGCGTGAGACTTACCCATCCTACTTCTGAACATGCACCAGAGGAAGGAATAGGCTAGGGAGAGTTTAAAGTTGCTGTGATATCTGGATCTAAATAAAATAAAAAGATATGTAAGAGTATATGCATTTAAAAATATGTTGTTGGTTAATATTCCATACACACACACACACACACACACACACACACACAAAGAGAGAACCTTTAAAAGACTAAAATACTGTATCTTTAAAAACTGACTTGAAAAAAATATATATTATGGCACTATCTGGAGTCATGAGCCTCTAGGAATGGGGTTGGTGACAGGCATGGGACTGTAACCACTGAAGTGCTGTAGTCTAGGCCTGGCACTGAGTGTTTTTTATAAAACATTTATGATCGTTTTTAGAATGTTAATATTTATGATCACTTTTATAATTCTAGTTTTATGAACACATTAGTTGTTTATGTATATCTAAAAATGAGAAAATGAACTATGTCACGTTTCATAATTACCAAAAACAAATTGTTGGTAGGTGTTTTTACACTCATTTTATTAAAATGGTTTCTATTATTTTCTTTTCAGTGGAGAGGATGGTACATAGCAGTTACTAAAGTTTTATTTTGAGAATTTCTCAATGATCTTCTACAGCAAATTGGAAACAAAACTGCTCAATAAGCATTTGCCTACTGTAATTGTTTTTTTTTACATTACTTTTTATTTTTTTATTTTTTATTTTTTATCTCTTAAGTAAGGTGTTGTAGAGACTTTTGCTCTTTTGAAGCTTGTCTCTTATGACAAGCCTGTCCAAGGGGCTTTATAAGACTGCTGTAATGACCCCTAAATAGGCTGACAGTTTTATAGCTGTCCCCAAGAGGGAAGCTTCCTTTCAAAAGCAGCTGAATATCAAGAAAAAAAGCAACAGCTCCAAGCTGACTTTTCACAAAGCTGGAAAGACTAAACGGCTTTTTGGATTAATAACAGGTTTATGGCATCCTTCTTTGCCAGTCTGTCTGTCTGTCAGCGTATGACTTTCCATTAGAGGTGCTGTCAGGCACTCAGACAGAAAAGCTTAGTTTAAAAATCTTGGAGCTTAAGCTCCAAGTTGATGTGGAGACATATAAAGCCCTATGTATACACATGGACAAGAGCCTTAAGCTCAGTGCTTGTGTTTGAGCCCACCTGATGACACTGAGGGTTTAAAAATAACAGCTTCTGTGAGGTTCTAGGGAAAGTGGTCTCCACACTGGCCCTCAGTCTCCTGTGAAAAACAGGAGACTTAAGATTCCGTCACACACATGGACAGGCTTTCATCAGTCTGCACAGCACTCATTGGTCTATTCTCAGGGAGGACAGTGTGAGATTAAGTTCTTAATGCCAGTGCATGCAGACAAAGGATTTTCCCCTTTGTTTGATTGGGCTCCCCTTATTCATTAGACATGATATTAGCTGTTCTAAATAGATTTTGCTAAGGCTTGTGTAATCAACAGCAAAGTTTGCAGGCTGTTTTCATGTTCCTAATGGCCATGTATGTGGAAGACATATGTTATGCCCATATGTATTTCCTAAGTACTTCCCACATCAGATGTTGTTGTGTGTTTTTGTTTTTGTTTTGTTTTGGTTTTGTTTGTTTGTTTTAAGAAAAAAAAAAAAAAAAGATTGTAGCTTTGTCATTGTGAAAGCAGTGAAGCAGTTTGTAAATTTTACATTTCCTCAGTAGAGATTCATACAGAACAAATGCTTTTGTTAAGGAACTCAACAGCACAGCTTATCCTTGATACGAAGCACTTATGAAATGAAATCGGTACTTCTGAGCTTCATAGAACCACTCATAACAATCATGCTTTCCAAGTAGCAGCCGCTATATATATCCTCTGCAAGACTTTCATGCAGTAGTTTTCGTGGTGCCTATCTACTGAAATTAGAGCTTTTGCTCTTTGAGAGGCCATTTCAAAATAATCATTCCTCTGGGGTTTTCAGGTATCTGATCCTATAAACCAGTAAAATTTCATCACTGCTATGCTATGATTATAATTACAGTGCTTTGTGTTAAAATGCAGTTAGATGGAAGCAGCACGTTAAGTGTCTCTTTTCCCCATTTTCTCTCATCTTGATGTTTCCATTAGGGCCCCATTTCAGCATCGATGGTCTTTTCTCAAACTGCCTCATCTCCATGGGGCCACATTCTTGACATTCTGCTTGTACCCTTGCCATCCCATTCAGTGCCTGCCTAAATAAAGGGTGAAAAAATTAAACAATTCAATTGCAACACCATACACATATGCTTCCACTACCTCAGTAACGCAAAGCATGACCATGGATCTCTTTTCATGCTTCCAGAGTCAGACATCAGTTGTCACTTCTGTGCTCCCCTTTTGTACTGGTTTTAGGTGGTGGCTACTAATAATGTCCAGAATTGTGATATCAATTTTCTAACAAAAATCCAAAACTATTCAGAAATTAATTATATGAATGGGTAGGCTGTTATACAGGGAGAGAATAACAAGCATTTAAATGCGGTTGGATACAAGTTGTTTTGAGGAAGCTGTTTTTGTTGTCTGCATGCTAGACTGTCTCGTTGCTGGTTTGTTTTAATAGAAAGGGTGTTCCTTTTTTCTTCTGTGAAATGAATTGCAGAACTGCTTTTCTTCATTAGGGAAATACTTTTAATTGCTAGCTCATTTCCTTTCTCTAAATTCCCCAAGCCATATTTTATTATCTTTGTTCTCTCCCTGAAAAAATAGTCTATTTTTAATATGTAATTGCCTCCTTTCTCTTTCCTGGGTTTCCATTTTACTCTACAAATGCAGCTTTCAGAAAACATAATCATTTGATTAATTTCGTAAGCTATTTATCTATAAATGCTATATTATATATGCTATATAAATATATATAAATCTATATTATGTTCAGAGTTAAAGATGGCTTCCTGAACATAGTATTTGGTGATTAATTTCCTCAGCACTAATTTTTGGAACAAATACCAGAAGCACTTGTATTTCATTAAAAATTATGCCTAGTCTGTGATTTTTAGCAATATTTAGGTAATAATGAATTTTGTTAAAAATTAAACACCAGTTCTTTGTTTTACAGTGACAAAATTAAGAGTCTATAAATATAACCCCATATCGTTGATGGCTTCAGAATTTCTTCATTGTGTGTTGACTGAATGGAAATTTAACAATACAATTTCAATAAACTCGACAAATACTGAACATCAAGAATTTAAAGAAGGCTTGATCTTCAGGTGCACTGAGCTTTCATGAATAGTGTATGCATGCAGCATGCATGAAAAAATCAGCAGTAGTGGGGAAAATGTGGAAATATACTCAAGGTGTCATCAGACAACATCTCTTTAGAAAACTGTAAGAAATAAATTTTCTTTACAGTAAGATAGCCTCAAGTAAAAATAAATAAATATATAAATAGCTTTCCCTAAAGGGAAGAGTTTTGAAAAAGCTTCTAATAAATATTTGCTTTAAACTCTTAAAGGCTGACAACAGTAATCCCCACAGCTGGTACAAAGTCTTTGGAAAAATCCATTGTTTTAAAAGCTGTATTTGTCAATAGAATACAGGTGATTCTTATTTTTATATATATGCAATACTTGGGCTGGACTGTGCTTCTAGAGAAGCAATGCAAAATAATTCTCATTTCCCAAAAATACCCAGAAAACAACAACAAAAAGCTAAAATGAAAAAAATGTTCAACAGTCAGCTACTTAGATGTTTTTTTTTCTGCTGCTTCTTAAAGTCATTGTGAGCATGTTCTCTGCTTTCTCTGCCTTTTCTTTCTTTTGGTAACATGCTTCTACTTCATTACAAGATGATGTTATTTTGTTTCTTAAAATATAAATTTTAATTCTGTTCTATATATTTCTACTTATCTGTAGAACTCTCCATCTGTGTGTCATATAGCCATAAAAATATTTTCTTAATAATTTACTCCTTTACATCCAAATCCAGCATGACTTCTAAAGCATTTTTCTTTCTTATGCATATAATATTCGCAGTTGATGAAATATATTATGAAGCAGGTACAATCAAGCAAACCCTTTAAACAAGTCTGATGGAATGAAAACTCAAAAGTGTCTATTAATAAAGCATTACTCTATAACAGGGAAACTTATGGAAGAATCCAATTATTTCATTTCTGTAGTAATGCATGTTCAAAACTATGAAGGGAATGACTTGGAATACAGTCATGGTTCCTCACTGTATTAAGACCTCCTGAGCTGCTCAGGCCAATGTTATTATTTAGCTGCATGTTCCTTTTCCTAGTTATGTAGTAAATTTGCAGATAGTAGGAAAAATAGGATGCAATACAGATGTATTTAATGTTTCATTCATAAAATACATCTGCATGAAGGTATGAATTTTTTCCAAAGAGCAAGAAAAAATGTTTTCTTTTTATCATCCAAGTAGAAGTGAATTTGCTTCCTTCCAGAATTATTCAAGGTTATTTTACTTGAATTAAAACAGTAAATGAAACATTTTCTTTAATACCAAATTTAATAGCTATTGCTATACGAGTAATTCCTATTACACAGAGAAAGATGATTGAGCTGAAGGCTATAATTTAAGTATTTGACTTGCAAGATGAAGAGTCTGCTTTAAGCATGGATCAAGATACCATTTAAAGCAGTCTTACAGAGCAATCAGGGTTAGATCTATCTGGTTGTGGAGGGAGTGGCTTAGCACTAGTAATTAACTGGAGTAACTTGCTTTTATTAGTTATGAAAAAATGGAGTTTAAAAAAATAAAATATAAATCTGTTCACAGTTTAAACATTGCATGTTTACCCGAAACAAGCTGTTTGGGTAATTATTTCTTTGTCTCTTGGGACTCTTTCCTTGAGACTTTGCAATGCCTCAAATGTAACTTTTAATTTCTATGGAAATGCTGTCAGAATGATAAGTTAGACTGGGAAAATATGTTGTCAAACCCTTTTTATTTACTGTACCTCCTTTGTATACATGACAGTAGTAACGGCTTCTGTTGACCATTAAAGAAGAAAATAATTTGGTAAGGTGGCTGGCTTTTCTGTCATCTTTCTGACAGTATAGCTTTAATTATTTTTATTTGTATGACTAACCTAGAGCTGCTGAGGTTGTTAGAAGCTGCTTCAAAAGTATCGCTGAGATTTACTGGGTGAGTACATCTTGGCATATAAATTACAACAAAATAAAACCTCAAGCAGAAAACAACCTGACCCTTTCTGTGGCAGTTTAAGTAAAATGCATCAGTAATGTTGTTAATGTAGAATGATTTCCAGGTGAAATGGGATTTATGGTCAATATGTTTAACCTAGAATATGAGCCAGTTCATGTAAAACATACGGAATTGCCAAATATGTCTTCAACTCAGGACCATGACAGTAGGAATGGGTTGTGTATGTCCTTGGGCACACCTTGGGCATGGTTGTGGTGAGGGGGTGTCAGGTCTGCATAGCAGCATAGCCTGGTGTGAAGGGAGTCCTATGCTACTTGCTGGGTAAAGGATGGTATATCAGAGGGATTTTTCCATCATGGGGAGAATTCTAAATTCTACATCTACCTCTTCCATTTTCCATGCCATTGTTTATTTTCTAATTTTATTATAATTCTAAAATATTTTCATTGAGATTTCTGATGTTTTGCTTTTTTTACCAGCGTGTAATTCTCAGTATGGTATTTCTTGTAGCTGTTTAGCAGAAAGCTGGCAGTGTTGTTGATTTAAATATATCACAGTTCAAAACTTTGGGCAAGTAAAGGAAGACTTTAAAGATGAAACCTGAGGTTTCATCTCTAACCTCAGACCAAGTGCCTTTATTTCCTTTCACAGTCTTAGATACTATCTGGAAAGGTAGAGACCATCACAGCTACTGGGAATCAGTATGGTCTATATGATTCTCTCTACCTTTCTATTGATTCCTAAGATATTGGAAATCAGTATCTCAGAAAATACATGGATTTTTCTTCCTAACCTATAATATTTATTTTTCTTCGGTAGTAATACGTGGCAATAAACAATGTTGAAATAATTTTCTGCATTCATATTAATCATGGAAGGAGAATTATTGTCTTGTATGTCTGTTCAAGTACAAAAAATAGATCTCAGGCAAATCTCACTCTACTTTGGCCACTATTATTATTTCTTTCCTTGCTGGTAAATCAACTTTTTCCCTGTCTGGAAAGCTTCTTTTTTGTTTGTTTGTTTGTTTGTTTTTAATAAAAGAGACTTTTACATTGGCTTTCATTGCAAACTACTTTTCTCCACAGAAGAGTACCCTATAAGAATGAAGAAAAACTGCTATTCCTACATCCATTCTCATATAGCTTTCTTCACCTTGTCATTAGTGGTATTTTTTAAAAATTAGAAGTTTAGCCTTTCATATAGAGAGTATTTCTTAAGTAGTTTGCCCAATCTCAGCACAAATTCTGACATTGATAAAAATTTTTGGAAACTCCTATACCTGAATTTTAAACATGCAATCAGTTTTGAATAATCAGATTTCAAAAATTAATTTCTTTATGTGCTAAATAGTGGCTAGTGATTTATATGATTTTAAGTGTAAACAGATTGCAGTGGAATATCAGAGTATTTTGAGTGTTGGTATCTCAGCTTTGTCATCCAAAATAAACAGACATTACCAAGACTCTCACTGTTATCTGAACCATGAACACAATTACCGAACTAGATATCTACAAGCTGCATAATTTAATGGACCGCTAGCACAGTCTCACACAACACAGGTAGGATTCATGTATTTTCACCTCTGAATTTGCTGTGATGTGGGCATGTAAAGAATGCAAGAATTAGGAAGATTTTTTTCCATAAATATGTGTGTCCTGATCTCTTTCTGAATATCAAATGTACCATAAAATGTTGTTTTGGAGATTTAAAATAAAGTACACTTGTAAGACTATATCTATTGGGAATCTTATGGATGTTTTCTTACAGGATATTCTAATAAATTATGTTTAGAAATGTTAAAAAATACAATTATTTTTAAAGTCTTGGCTCTGAGTACTGCTCCTCACTTTGCTATGGCATGGTAGTTGTTACATGAACTTACTGTTCATCTTGCCTTGAAAGCCATCACACGTTTTGCCATAGATTTCACTGATGTGGTTAGAGGCACTGTATGGTTAGGATTTGAGGATAGAGAAGAATTATGATTATAATATAAGATGATTCGCCTTGCTGAATGCTTGTAGTTGGAGGCAGAGCTGTCTTCTGCAACACATTTGCGATTTGTATTTTTGTTGACTGTTCACTTGCAATTTTGCCTTTTCTGCTGCTCCCAGGAGCAACAGAACTCAGTATTTCACAGTATTTCACTCAGTGTGAGTTTTATATAAAACTAAGATTCACTTTCCATTCTAATCTGTATTTTGCTATGTTTTTCCCCCCATGTTAGGAGGATACAGATCATAATTATTATACTTCAAGAACATATGGCCCATATGATTCTACTAGCCGGGATTTGTGGGTCAATATAGACCAAATGGAGAAAGACAAAGTCAAGATTCATGGGATCCTCTCCAATACCCATCGGCAAGCAGCAGTAAGTTGTTATGCTTTTTCTTCTTTGACTGACATGGATTTCTTTCTTTCTTTTATTTTTTTTTTTATTTTTTTTAGTTAGGTACTGTTGGTTCAACAGTACTTACTAAATATTTTGACTACTGTTCACAGAGCTGCATCTTTGAGTTTTAGTTAAGCTATGAAATTCAAATGATTCCACATTGCCTTTTTTGTACCAGAAATAACAGTCCTTCAGAGATGTCTTTACAGATATATTTAAAGTATATTTCTGTTAGATCTCAAACTGTCAAACAGTAAACTACTTGCGTTGTTGAAGTGAGAAGAAATTTTGTCAATGACATCCATAACAATTGAATGGGACTGAGAATTAAGACGCTGAAGTTTTAAGCCTTCCATGAAGTGTATCTGTGTTTCCACTTACATTTTATATGAAGTGTCATAGTAACTTTTTCTTTTGGGAGAACGATAAAAATCATTATTATGTCATATAGCAACAGAAGTGATAGATGTGATTGCAGTTTCAGGCTAACAACAAATAAGTATTATTAAGAGTGTAAATAACCATCTTGTTTAATGCCTGGTAAAACTGGTATGAAAATAAGCTGTAAAGCTGAGAGAAAATCTAAGTTAAATTGTTAAATTCCTCTTTTCTCTGTTTATCTGTTACTTCCCTGGCACCAGCCATGTGACTGGCTCGGAGGAATGTCAGTGGCAGCAAGAAGAAATACCCCAGTATTTAGCTCAAAATACATAAAACAAAGTGGGGTGATAAATCTGCTATATTTGACTAACAGAGAGTCCAAACCATAAAATACCTTCCTTATAGCCAAAAAGACTGTAAGGAGCCAATGCAAATACAGAGGGCTCAGGCAGTTGTGTATCTTTTGGGTAGATTTGATAAAGCAAAGTATTGACTATTTTCTTAACACAGTTTGTTTCTAATGAGAAAAAATTCCAAGAGTACCTAAAAGTAAGAATTTATAATGTCTGCCTTGCCTTCTTCACCTGGGATTCTGGTGCTCTGTGTTGTGAGAGAGAATTGAAACATGTAAAAACTAATAGAGCAGTTAATGGAACAATTAAAAAGTATAGATCTATAGGATTTATATCAGTAATAGTGTGTTGTTGTTGTTTGTTTGTTTGTTTGTTTTTCAGAACATTACCACTGTCCTCTTAACTCTATAGTAAAATTTTAGGTGTGACTTGGATGTTCAGTTTAGATGAGACATATCACAGAATCACAGAATTTCTAGGTTGGAAGAGACCTCAAGATCATCGAGTCCAACCTCTGACCTAACACTAACAGTCCCCACTAAACCATATCCCTAAGCTCTACATCTAAACGTCTTTTAAAGATTTCCAGGGATGGTGACTCCACCACCTCCCTGGGCAGCCTGTTCCAGTGCCTAACAACCCTTTCAGTAAAGAAATTGTTCCTAACATCTAACCTAAAACTCCCCTGGTGAGGGGAGTATATTTGATTATTTGAACACTGACTGAGGTACAGGAGTAACTCATGCTTGTCATGCTCACTTCTCTTTCCTGTCAGTCCATTCTGTAATTTATACATGGAAAAAAATATTTTTCCATAAGTAGGTCAAAAATTCCAAGATTATTTCTGAAAAACAAGACATGCTTTATGCTTTTTAAAAAGACATTTATTTCTTGTAGTTATTAAAAAAAAAATCCTTAAATCCTATTGGTTCTTTATTACTGCGTTAAGCTATATAATTGTCAGTATTAAACACCTATTGCATTGTCAGAATTTAGGCCATCACTTTTTGATAGAAGTCAAAGAGATCAATACCTGTCTTGAGAGGGCATAAGATTAAGGCTTTATCTATTGGAACCACTATCATTATTCTAATATATATATTACAACAATTCAGAGGACTGTGAAAGGCAACTGTGCCACTTAAAAGCAGTTTAATGGTTATTCAGAAAGCCAATGTTAATAGGAAAAACGCATAACAGAAAGAGGGAAGGTCTGGTCAGATTTATTTTTTTGTAACAGTGTTCTTGGAAATTATGTGAGGTAGAACGAGAATATAAGTGGAATACATACATAAACATAGCATACACCTTCTCAATAGTGAAAACATGAAAAAAATAAGTTCTTTTAACTTAATTCATGAGCTGTCTTTTGCTATGCCAATGTGATTAAAAATGTTTGGTTGTGGATACATATTTACATACATACAGAAGAGGTCATTAGAACCTACTCAGTCCAATTAACACAATGCAAATGGATTTTGCATTCTAATTAAAAGTTAAATAAATAAATAAATAAATCCTGTCAAAATTCTGTCTTCCACTTAAGTGGAAAGAAAATCTAATTTAAAGTTCCTGTAAATCTTTAGCTGTTAATTTCATGCCAAATAATTCTGTAAACATCTCTAGTGGATGTGAATATAATCCTTCCTGAGAGAAGAAGTAATAATGTATAACCCAGATATAATCCATAAATAATAATAAATAAATAAAATTAAAATAATATTGTTTGGCCATTTGCCGAGGCGATCGGCTCCGGGGCAGACGCGTTCTGCAGCGGAGCGGGGGATCGGGCCAGGCAGGGCTAACTTTCCGGCATCGAGCCGACTTCAGGGAGCCGCCAGGAGCCGGCAGCCCTCGTGAGGGAGGCTGACGAGGCGAAGGCGGAGCCAGCAGCGCCCCCTCCCCCGGCCGTTCAAAAGCAGCCCCTAGGGAGCGCGAGCGACCAGGAGCGCGGCGACCAGGGCGGGCAAACAGGGCGTGGCGCGTCAGAAGGGAGTGGCGCGGCAGTTAGCGCGGCAGTTCGCGCAGGCAGGGCGAGCAGGAAGGGCGGAGAGCTACCCCCGCCCACACGAACGCCTGTTAACGACAGTCGTTAGCTAGGCGATAATGGTCTCCACCAGGCACGGAGCGCTCTGCAGGAGGTCGGTACACACCCAGACCGACTGCCCGCTAAAGAATGCAGCGGTTCAGGTCACGGGATGCAGGGAGTGTCAGAGCCTATTCCTGCCATCGGCAGGAGGCAGAGACGCTGCGTGTGTTAGGTGTGAGCAAGTGGATGACCTGATCCGCATGGTGGCGGAGCTCAAGGAGGAGGTGGAGAGGCTGAGGGCCATCAGGGAGTGTGAGCGGGAGATAGACTTCTGGAGCAACTCCCTGCAGGGCCTCAAGGAGAGGTACCGGGGTGAGACACCCCAAATGGGGGTGGACCCCCTGCCCAGTCGCCGTCGGGCAGAGGGAGGGGACCTGGGAGTTGAGGAGGAATGGAGACAGGTCCCTGCTCGACATCGCAGGCGATGCCCTCCTCTTCCGACCCCACCTTCCCAGGTGCCCTTACAAAACAGGTTTGAGGCCCTGGAGAATGAGAGATCAACAGCAACTGAGGAAGAGGTAGAAAGTGTTCCCAGGAGGATTCCTAGGGTGAGGAGGTCAACTCCACGCATCAGGACTGCCTCCACCAAGAACGAAAGAAGGGTGATTGTTGTGGGTGACTCTGTCCTTAGGGGAACAGAGGGCCCTATTTGTCGGCCTGACCCTACCCGTAGGGAGGTCTGCTGCCTCCCTGGGGCCAGGGTCAGGGACATTGCCAAGAAGGTCAAGCGCCTGGTACGGCCCACTGACTACTACCCGCTATTGGTCTTTCAGGCTGGTAGCGATGAAGTAGCAAAGAGAAGCCCGAAGGCGATCAAAAGAGACTTTAGGGATTTGGGGCGACAACTTAGAGGTTCAGGCGCACAGGTTGTGTTTGCCTCTGTCCTTCCGATAGGGGGGATGGAAGCTGAAAGGTGCGCTGTTCGCATAAACTCGTGGCTTCGTGACTGGTGTGACCGGCACAACTTTGGGTTTTTTGATCACGGGAAGGTCTATGCTACACCGGGCCTGATGGCACCGGATGGGATGGGCCTCTCTCGGAGAGGGGTAAGGATCTTGGGTCAGGAGTTGGCAGGGCTGATAGATAGGGCTTTAAACTAGGTAAGAAGGGGGATGGGGCTGAAACAAGGACTGTTGGGGCTGTGCCAGGGGGAACAATGGCAAGGCCGGAGGATAAGGTAAAGGCCCAGCTGAAGTGCATCTACACCAATGCACGCAGCATGGGTAATAAACAGGAGGAGCTGGAAGCCATCGTGCAGCGGGCAGGCTACGACTTGGTTGCCATCACGGAAACGTGGTGGGACCAGTCTCATGACTGGAGTGCTGCGATGCCTGGCTATAGGCTCTTCAGAAGGGACAGGCAGCACAGAAGGGGTGGCGGTGTGGCTCTCTATATTAGAGAGTCTTTCGATGTTGTAGAACTCGAGGCTAGGAATGACAAGATCGAGTCCCTTTGGGTTAGGATCGGCAGGGACAACAAGGCTAGTGTCCTGGTCGGGGTCTGCTATAGACCGCCGAACCAGGATGAGGAGACGGATGAGGAGTTCTACAGGCAGCTGACAGAAGTTGCGAAATCGTCAGCGCTTGTACTCGTGGGGGACTTCAACTTCCCTGACATATCCTGGAAGCACAACACAGCCCAGAGGAAGCAGTCTAGGAGGTTTCTGGAGAAAGTGGAAGATAGCTTCCTGACGCAGCTGATTAGTGAACCTACCAGGGGTGGTGCCCTGCTAGACCTTCTCTTCACAAACAGAGAAGGACTGGTGGAGGATGTGATTGTCGGGAACAGTCTTGGGCAGAGTGACCACGAAATGGTGGAGTTCACTATTCTTGGCGGGGCCAGGAAGGGAACCAGTAAAACCGCTGTATTGGACTTTCGGAGGGCTGACTTTGGGCTGCTCAGGACACTAGTTGGTGGAGTCCCATGGGAGGCGGTTCTGAAGGGCAGAGGGGTCCAGGAAGGCTGGGCGCTCTTTAAGAGGCAAATCCTAATGGCGCAGGAGCGGTCTATTCCCATGCGCCCAAAGATGAGCCAGCGGGGAAGAAGACCAGCCTGGCTCAACAGAGAATTGTGGCTTGAGCTTAGGAGAAAAAAGAGGGTTTATAATCTTTGGAAAATTGGGCAGGCCACTGAGGAGGACTATAAGGATGTAGCGAGGCTGTGCAGGGACAAGATTAGGAAGGCCAAAGCTCGTCTGGAGCTCAATCTGGCTACTGCCGTTAAAGATAATAAAAAACGCTTTTATAAATACATCAACACAAAAAGGAGGACTAGGGAGAATCTCCATCCTTTACTGGATGCAGGGGGAAACTTAGTTACAAGAGATGAGGAAAAGGCGGAGGTGCTCAATGCCTTCTTTGCCTCAGTCTTTAGCGGCAAAACCGGTTGCTCTCTGGATACCCAGTACCCAGAACTGGTGGAAGGGGACGGGGGGCAGGATGTGGCCCTCACCATCCACGAAGAACTGGTTGGTGACCTGCTACGGCACTTGGATGTGCACAAGTCGATGGGGCCGGATGGGATCCACCCAAGGGTACTGAGAGAACTGGCAGAGGAGCTGGTCAAGCCCCTATCCATCATTTATCAGCAGTCCTGGCTATCGGGGGAGGTCCCAGCTGACTGGCGGCTAGCAAATGTGACGCCCATCTACAAGAAGGGCCGGAGGGCAGACCCGGGGAACTACAGGCCGGTCAGTTTGACCTCAGTACCAGGGAAGCTCATGGAGCAGATCCTCTTGGGAGTCATCATGCGGCACTTGAAGGGCAAGCAGGCGATCGGGCCCAGCCAGCATGGGTTTATGGAAGGCAGGTCCTGCTTGACGAACCTGATCTCCTTCTACGACAAAGTGACGCGCTGGGTGGACGAGGGAAAGGCTGTGGATGTGGTCTACCTTGACTTCAGCAAGGCTTTTGACACCGTCTCCCACAGCATTCTCCTCAAGAAACTGGCTGCTCTTGGCTTGGACTGGTGCACGCTTCGTTGGGTTAGAAACTGGCTGGATAGCCGGGCCCAAAGAGTTGTGGTAAATGGAGCCAAGTCCAGTTGGAGGCCAGTCACTAGTGGCGTCCCCCAGGGCTCGGTGCTGGGGCCGGTCCTCTTTAACGGTCCTCTTTAACATCTTCATCAATGATCTGGATGACGGCATCGAGTGCACCCTCAGTAAGTTTGCAGATGACACCAAGCTAGGTGCGTGTGTCGATCTGCTCGAGGGTAGGAAGGCTCTGCAGGAGGATCTGGATAGGCTGCACCGATGGGCTGAGGTCAACTGTATGAAGTTCAATAAGGCCAAGTGCCGGGTCCTGCACCTGGGGCGCAATAACCCCAAGCAGAACTACAGGCTGGGAGAGGAATGGTTGGAGAGCTGCCAGGCAGAGAAGGACCTGGGAGTGATGGTGGACAGTCGGCTGAGTATGAGCCAGCAGTGTGCTCTGGTGGCCAAGAAGGCCAACGGCATCCTGGCTTGTATCAGAAACACTGTGACCAGCAGGGCTAGGGAGGTGATCGTCCCCCTGTACTCGGCTCTGGTGAGGCCGCACCTCGAGTACTGTGTTCAGTTTTGGGCCCCTCGCTACAAGAAGGACATCGAGGTGCTTGAGCGGGTCCAAAGAAGGGCGACGAAGCTGGTGAGGGGCCTGGAGAGCAAGTCCTATGAGGAGCGGCTGAAGGAGCTGGGCTTATTCAGCCTAGAGAAGAGGAGGCTCAGGGGTGACCTTATTGCTCTGTATAAGTACATTAAAGGAGGCTGTAGCGAGGTGGGGGTTGGCCTGTTCTCCCATGTGCCTGGTGACAGGACGAGGGGGAATGGGCTAAAGTTACGCCAGGGGAGTTTTAGGTTAGATGTTAGGAAGAATTTCTTTACTGAAAGGGTTGTGAGGCATTGGAACGGGCTGCCCAGGGAGGTGGTGGAGTCACCATCCCTGGAAGTCTTCAAAAGACGTTTAGATGTAGAGCTTAGGGATATGGTTTAGTGGGGACTGTTAGTTTTAGGTCAGAGGTTGGACTCGATGATCTTGGAGGTCTCTTCCAACCTAGAAAATTCTGTGATTCTGTGATTCTGTGATTCTGTTTCTTTGTGTGTTGTTTGTTTGTTTTTAATAAAGTATCAACTATTGCTCTTTCTTAAGTGGAGACATCAAAGCTTTGGGCCAAAGAATAGTCAACAACAACAAACCACCTTCAAACCAATTTTTACTGTAGTTACTCTTCTTAAATGCCAAATACCAATGAGCTGTATACTCAGTACCTATTTAGGCTTCAGGCCATTATGCATATTTTTACGGGATATAACTTTAAAGCAATGAAAATAATTTTCTGGAATTTCAGCATACCTTTCTGTCATGGCTACTGATTTGTTCAGAGTTGAGACAGATAGCACACCAGGTGATACCAGTGGGTGGCCAGATTAGTCAATGAGCTGAAGGAAAGCAGTGGAATAGATGGGAAAGGAGAGAGCCATAGGCAGAAAGAGAAAATGAATTTGCATTTGAATGGTACTTTATGGAGACCTTAGCTGAGGAGACGTCTGTTCTCTAAATCTCCAAATTACTGTTCTCTGCTATGAATTCGGCTGATAGTAACCAGTACGTTGACAGAGGAAAAATATTTTTTTCCTTTTTGTATTTTGCTATAAGTAGTTTAAGTAAAGTTTGCTAGTAATTCTGTTGCTTATTTTTTTATAAATAATTTCAGGTCCTGTTTAGGAGGAGGTGGGTCTGGGAAGAGGTCTGGGAAGTGGTGTAACTTGGATTTGATGAAAAAATTGCCTTTTTTCATCAGATAAGCACCCAAGTAACATCAAGAGGTCAGGGAGAGCACCTGAATCTGAAGAGACGTGGCTGAGGAGCAAACCACCCACCACCAAAGCAGGGATTCTGTAAAACTGATATATAGGTGGCTCTTCTTAACAAAGAGACTTAAACAAATGTTTTTTTGTTGTTGCTTTTTATTTGTTTGTTTAGAAAAAAATCAACAAATCTTTCTTAATTTCACTCTTATAAGAGAGTTATAAGTTCTGAGAGATGTGTTTTTTTGTCTAAAGTCTTCAGTTATGAAACAGAACATAAAAGCCTGAAAGCAGTGATACACAAAATTGTTCCCAGTTAACTGTTGACAATTCCAAATTTAGAATAACAAGGCTCCAGTGAAAAATAAAAAGCAATGATTGAAACAGATATTTGAAGTGGAGAACTCTCTCTTTTTTTTTTTTTTTCTCTTACCTTTCTACACAATATTGATTTTATTTTCTCATGTTGTTTCTTTCAGAGAGTAAATCTGTCCTTCGATTTTCCATTTTATGGCCATTTCCTACGTGAAATTACAGTGGCAACTGGGGGTAAGTGGCGTTCTAACTGTTTACTTTGAGTAATTTGAGAAGAGTTTCTTGCAGGTATTTTAATTTTTTTTTCTTCCATACATGTCAGGAGAGAAACTGCAGTATTTCTTTAGGAAATTTTGCTTTCCACATAAAAGAAAATTGTAAAATATAAATATAATGAAAATTCAAGCTACATGAGTTTTACTGATATAAAATGTTCTCAGTGGAAGACTTTATAGTGTTAATTGTTTTCTGTTTATGCATTTCCCCCAGTAATTACATTTGTGTGTGTGTGTGTGTGTGTGTGTGTGTGTGTGATTCACAGAATCACAGAATCATCTAGGCAGGAAGAGACCTCCAAGATCACCTAGTCCAACTTCTGACCTAACACTAACCAGTCCTCCACTAAACCATATCAATAAGCTCTACATCTAAACGTCTTTTAAGGACCTCCAGAGATGGTGACTCAACCACTTCCCTGGGCTGCCCATTCCAGTACCTAACTTCTTTACCCTTTCGGTAAAGAAGTTTTTCCTAATATTTCGCATTCACAGACAGTGCTGGAGCCAAAACAAGGGAGAGAAATGTCAGCAGGTTTGGGCTGCATGAGGACAAGGGATTTAGTATCCAATGATGATAAGTGCTGGTAGAAGTACGTAACTTGGGTCAGAAAAGGAAAACAGAGAGGCAGAGGGGAGCATTGTGGAGAGCACAACTGCAGCATTCTCTCATCTTTGAGATGTCCAGCAAGTTCAGAGACTCTGTCTTGTGGAGGTCTGCTAAGAGGTGCAATGGGACAAGAAACATAAATAGGGGCCACTGTCACCAGTACCAGTCCTGCCCTATCCCTGGTCAAGGTTTCTCCTTCTTATGCTGTGGGTGGCCAGTTGGCCAGGACCTGAGGATGTTGCACTGGAGCTCTGAACAGGGAGAGTACAAAAAGTTGGGGCAGAGCAGCAACCAGAGCCTCAACAAGAGTAGGAGCAGGAGTTCAGGTTGATGTCTGAAGTTCTGTGTTAATATCTCCACTTTGCTACCAAAGTAGAAGAATAGAAGAGATGGACAGAGGTGAAAAAAGAGTCTGATATGAAATGGTTGGATTGCAGTCAAAATGACTAATAAAATAAATAATTGCAGAATTATGGGCTGACTTCAGTATTGGGATTTTTTCTTTGTCAGGGATGGCATTTTGATGCTGAGAGAGACCAGATGAGCTGTGAATGACCGTAATATTGGGGCTTGTCCGATTTTTAGTTGTTTTGGTGTTTGACCACTGACACCTAGCTCTGTATCCTATTACTAGAGGAGCTGAATTTCATGTGGAGTGAAAGCATGGGGTAGGATGGATCCTATACAGTTAAAGCAGCGGCAATGGGGACAATGTTCAGTCTGTAAATGCCCCCTAATTACTACTGCTGAACTTGTTTCCTTGAAACAAGTTAAGTTCACTCTTTCTTCAAGTAATTCTTTTTATTTGGCCACTCTTTTGGGTCATCACTTTTAATGAGGGCCTGTCACTGAAATGCTACTTTGATCAGGCTCCTCAACATGCCCCTAAACACATTACTAGGAGTAAAGTTTGGCTCTCAAGGAGAGCTGTGCAATAGCAATTTGCAAGGGAAAGAAAATTATTTTAGAGTAGAACATTTATGGACTATTTATTCATTTATTTAAAAACAAATAAAACAACTACAACAAAGAAAACTTGCAGATATTTAGGGTTAACTGCAGCTTTATAGAATTATTTTCTCTTGTTATTATAATCGATGGAACTCTGAATGATAATTCTTTTTGTTTTGCTCTGCTTCTACTAAATACAATTGTACTGTAGTGAATAGGTTGTGGACTATTGTCAAGCTAAATAGCACTTTAACATCAGTCTTTTCAAAATAGGCCACTAACGTTAATACAGAGACACTTCTGTCCTTCATGTTACACTTCCGTAATTTTCATGCTCAAAATTAAGCATGAAGAGGTGAGATCTAGTCAATAATCACTTTTAAAATATTACCTTAATAAAGCTCAGTAACTGTAAGTCATCCTGTCAATTCAGGACAGGATGCAACTTCTGCAACTTTAAGTCTTCTAAGCCCTTTTAGCAGAAAAAGATCTATTTCTATGATAACCCTCTGATAAATGTTCCACATAGGCTCTATTTGCAAAGTTTGTTACCACAAGTTATCTGTGGTGCAGTGTGACTTGTATCACAGAGTCACAGAACAGTTGAAGTTGGAAGGGAACCCTGAAGGCCACCTAGTCCAAACACCCTGCTCAGAGGTACCTAGACCAGGTTGCCTAGGACCATGTCCAGATGGTTTTCGACATCCTTCAAGGACAGAGCTGCCAAACCTCTCAGGGCAACCTGTACCGGTGCTCCATCACCCTCACAGGAAGTAAGTTCTTCCTGATGTTTAGATGGAACTTTTTGTGTTCCAGTTTGTGCCTGTTGCCTCTTGTCCTGGCACTGGGCACCACTGAAAAGAGCCTGGCTCCATCTTTGTACCCTCCCTTCAGGCATTAACAGACATTTACAAGATCGCCCCTGAGCCTTCTCTTCTCATCTCAGCTCTCTCAGCTTCTCGTAGAAGAGGTGCTCCTGTCCCTTTACCATCTTGGCAGGCCTACATTAGACTCTTTCTTGTATGTCCACTTCTCCTTTGTACTGGGGGGCCCAGAACAGGACACAGTACTCCAGCAATGCTTAGTAGAGTAGAAGGATCACCTCTCTTTACCTGCTGGAGAACTGTCCCTAAAGCAGCCAAGAAAACTGTTAGCCTAGCATTAGCAGCAAGGGCACATTGCTGACTCATGTTCAACTTGGTGTCCACCAGGACTCATAAGTCCTTTTCTGCAGAGCTGCTTTGCAGCTAGGTGGCCCACAGCATGTACTGGTATCTGGGGTTTTTCCTCCTGAGGTGCAGGACTTTGTATTTATCCTTGCTGAACTTTATAAGATTCTTGTTGGCCCATCTCTCCCGCCTGTGGTAGCCTAACAATAAACGGTAAGGACAGGTCCTTTTAATACTGTATGGTCTACTGTTTCTCAGTAGTAAAAGTCTTATAATGGCATTTTTATTATTAGAGATCTGGAAGACCTCAAGAGGTTATTCTTGGATGAAAAGAATGAAAAAGTTAATGTGTGCAGGTGTCCCACATGACAAATGTACACTTTCTGGGGAATAGGATATGATTAATTATGCTAATGACAACACTGCAAGCTGTTTTTACCTCCCAGTCATGAATTGACAACCTTGTCAAAAGGAAAGTTGAGGACAATGGTACATTAAATCCCTGTCATGATAAAAATGCCTACTATAATGTTTTCCTCTTTTCTTTATGTAGGTTGTGCTGCAGCATAGTACGGTTTCCAAGTTACTTAAGATTCCTTTTAAATTTCTGGGGTGTATACTCAACTTATTTTTCTCTTTATTTTTTATTTAGAACAGGGAGTAAAAATAAGTAGTTTGAGGGCTTTACTCAGTGATGTCCTCAGCTTATGTTTAACAAAGCTATTTAATTTATATTAAATGTAAAATAATATATTTTTATGTCAATTTATGTCATATTAATGTCAATTTATGTCATATTAATATGTCAATTAATAATGTTAATATAAAATTATATTTAAATAAATATTCAAATAAATAATTAAATTAAAGTAATTTATATAATTACTAATTAATAACATAGTTAGCAATTTGTGTTTTTTTGGCATAGAAGTATGTTTCCGCAAATTCCTATAAACCACATTTTTAAATAATGTCATGTTCTGTTGTGATTTTTATCTATAACTGTAAGATTTCGATATTGGAAATTGCAGCAAATACATAGAAGAGGTGTTTAGAATATAACCCATGTATTTGTACGGGCAAAAAAAATAAATCAAAACTCTTCCTCAAATAGATGTGTAAAACTGGTGGTTAGTTTGGGGCTAATTAATACTAGGAGCACCTGTGAGTACATGGTGACAATAACTTTCCCTTATTTGACAGTGCATTTACTTTCCCTTAGACCTGTTTTGTGGCAAAGCAGCATATAGAAGCTCCAAAACATATTAAGGCATTCTGCCAGGTCAAAATGACCGTTGATTTAGGCAATCTTTCAGGAACACTCATTAAAACGGAAACCATGTGTGCATCCTCTAAGAATCATAGAATTTTCTGACAAGTTGTTATAAACTTAGATTCTCTAGTGGTTTTTGTTGTTAATGTCATTTTGTTTTGTTTGTTTTGTTATGATTTTCAAGTCTGTTTCTGTTAAAACTTCTCTACCTCTTCAGAACTTTTATAGACTTTATAGCAATTTCAGTAGTAGCTCCCAGTGGGCAAGCTGTTGCACCATTGTGTCATGGCGCACAGATGACTGATACAGGACAGAAAAAGAGGTGTGAATGAAAAGATAAAACTTCAATATTACAATTATTTGGTGTTGTCTATGTTTTATATCACACAGGTTACTATGTTGTCAGTGAGTGAGTTCTTCGGGTATGCAAATTTAGAAATACAAATATTGTAAAAATGAAGGAGGAACAAAGAGAAAATAATTGTATCAGGCTTCTATGCCTATGTGGAAACACAAACAAATTAGCATGCTTAGTAATAGGTTACGGTACGCAAACCACCAAATTATAGGAGAACTGGTTATAAACTGAACAAGGCAAGAACAATAATCTGATGATAGGCAGAGATCACTGCTCCAGCAACCATGTTGTCTGTAACAACCTGGACGTTCCATGAAAATATCACATCTTTATAAATTATAAAATGTATATTACCAAGAAGGAGTAAAAATTAACAGAAAAGCAAAAGATTAATATTTAGTGAAGGAAGGCAAAAGGAGTGAGTGACATGGTTATTGCTTCGTGAAAGCTTAGCTGATTCATGATGGGTTGATCACAGGTGGTTCTGGAGGGGGAACTTGGGTGAAAGTGCACAGAATCTGAAATAACTCTACCATGAGTTAAGAGCATTGGAATAGCCTGCAGGAAATTTACACGTGAAATTAATAGATTATAGAGAAAGGATGCAATTCATCTATCTGTGTTGACATCTATGTCCATGTTTGTCATCCTTAACTCACGTACAGTCGGTAGAGATGTAATCAATATAGTCAGTAGTCAATGAACACCAAAGGCAGATATTTAAAGCAGGCTGGATGAACTGCCTCTTGTATCTAATTCTCTCTGTTTGTCAATGTATTATATCACTACAAAGTGATTTTGGGGTGATGAGTTCAGGTATGGATGTTTAACATTTTTAAGTCAGTGTGAGTTAACCGTGGGTTATTTTATCAGCTAGCACAATGAAGGTTTCAGAAATGTCCACCTAATCCATGAAATATCAAATGCACAAATACATATTCAGGAAAAAAAAAAAAAAAAAAAAAAAAAAGACTCAAATGTGTTGCAGAGAAAAAAGAGAAAAAGCATTTATTAAAAATGTTCTGCATAGGTTGGAATCTTATCAGAATTACAACAAGGAACTTCTGTTAAAAAGTTTTCAAATGCTAAATCAGTCAAAATATAGTTAACATGGCACCTTGTAGACAACTGAAACATAGCACTGAAAATAAAATATTTTGGAAGTTTAAAATGACATGGGATTCCAAATACAGCATATATTAGCCAAAACTAACCAAGGAAGTTAGAGGGCTGATGAGGATGTATGGGAATTATAGAATCAGGAGCTAAAACAATAAATGTGCAATAGGTTTTGTAATAAAGTAGGGATGGGCCTTCGAAAAACAAGCCATATATTTCCACATTTCTGTAGCTTACTGCTCAGAGATCTGGAAACTAGACAGCCTGTCAGACACTTCCACAGCATTCGACAGACACAAAGCACTGACACATTTCAGCAGAGCAGTCAGCTGTTCCATCCTGTGATATCTGAGAGGACGATTGCTAGTCATCTTGTTGGGAGTTTGCTAGTCATCTTGTAGGGAGTAGGGTCCCTGGAGGACTGGGGACATAGTATTTACCTGAGAATGGCAATTCATTGTCATATTGCACTGCTGAAGTTGGAGCAAGCAGTTTAATTTATAAAGACTGCTTTAAGAAATGCTACAAAGCTACTGGGGGAAGGAAAAAAAAAAAAAAAAGAGAGAACTTCTGCTAAATGATCCTTCAATGGAGGTGCATTCCTTAGCAGCAGGCTTAGGGCTTATTTGGAATAATTCTTACTGGTGCCATGCTGTCTGAGCATTCATACTACCATTAATAATGGAAAGAATACCAGACAAAAAAACATCCCCAAATGAAAACACACTGTTTTCAAATAAACGTTTGCAGTTTTCTAAAATTGAAATCAAGAACCCTTTGTATGATCATGTTACTGCCTAAAGTCAGGTTTTGTCGTAATATTTTTACTTACTGAAGAGAGAGGTCTTTTTTCATCTAAGATGACACTCCATAGCCTTTCATCAAAACTGCAGATGTTTTACCCAGTAATGATTCAAGGCAAATCACAGGCACTGAAAATGGTAGAATATAGTTTCTGTTGAAAACTGCTGTTATTGGAGCTTGTGCTGATGAGCAACCATGAAGCACCTGAGCACAGCCTCTTAACTCACTAGTTGGGACAGCAGGTTCACATCTTTTATTCTTATGAGAAAGAGTAGTAGTTATTCTAGTATCAAACTGTTTATAAATGTGTGTGTAACTTGTGGGAAAGTAGCAAGAGAGGAAGAATCTTGAGTTAATTAGTTAGATTGCTGCTTAAAAGATTAATTTCTATACATTTTGAGGAGGGATACTATGAAAAATAATTACCAAACTGCACAGAATTGTAATTTTGCATCACATTTTGCAGTACTTTACTTCCAGGGAAAAAAAAAAAGACAGCATGCTACTGTTAAAGGAGTAAGGCCTGAGGCTACACTTCCTGAGCTCCGTCTTTTTGTGTTGGCCCGCAGAGTAATACATCTGAGCAGGAGGGAAATCTGTCCCCTGTTCTATGTAAAAAGAAGGATCCAGATGGTTAGGATCTTAGATTGGAAAGGGTGATGATGGCTGTGAATTTGAAGCCTGGGATTAGCCTGTATTAGTGGAAGTTTATCAGGAGATTTCCAGACCTCAGAGGATAAATATGCTCATGTGTTTCCTTGCATCATTCATAAATTTTCTTAAGCTTTAAAAACAGTGGGTAGATGGAGTAAATCTGTCTGGGTTATTTTACTGGGATATCTGGAGTATCACTGAGTGGTGCATCGTGTTGGAGCCAGTCAGAAATGTGGGTCAGGGCTTTTCTGGTCATTCCTGTTGCTCTAGACCCTTTAGCACAGGAGCCAGCAGGAAATGTATTCATTACTTAATGAAGAGCTCTTTGATAACAAAAGTCATTTTATGGACTACAGCTGTTAAATGGCAAAGGTGATATAAAGCAGACTGTACATCCCAATGTTTCTAGCCAGTATCAGTGACTCAGGCTACCTTGTGTCCATTACAGGGGATTACACTTGTCATCACCAGTAGGCAAATAAGGACTGTGGAGAGCGGGCTATTAACTGGCAAATATCAGCTCACAGAACTGCAATCTTTTTACCTCTTAACATCTTGTCTTTTTCTCATGTCTTATATTACAACACAGGTGTTAGTATTTTTTTCCTCCCTGTATAGCTTCCTTTGCCTTTACTCCTGTGTCAATGTCCCTTCCAGAGCTACCTTTCCTCCTTCTGTAAGAGGGAACCCTCGTATCAGCTTCCCCTGAAATTCTGTTTTGTCTTGCTTTCCATCAGTGAACTCTTAAAATTATTTATGTTCCTGCCTTATGCTTTATCCTTAGAAATTGGCCCAGAAACAGGGCAAAGATAATGCTAAGCTTTGGGGAGGTGAAATCCATATGCCTTGACATCACTCTGACATAGTGCATGACATAAAAGGGCATTAGCCTATTTACGGCTGAAGTTTACAGGAAGTAGTTGCACTGAAGTGGTAACAGGACTTAAAATGGTGACATTTGTATTTGTCTGTATGGTTCTGTTTCATAAAGTAACAGATAATTGCCAAAGCATTTGCCCACATGGAATGTCAAACGAATGCTTAAATAATTTTACACATCAGACAATAATAACTTGAATGGCTTAATGTTAGTGTAAACAGCCTTCAGGATAGCCAGCAACTGTTTCACTGAACATTGGGAAATTGTAAGGTATAGGTTGTGTCTAAAATGAATCCACTACTTTTTATTGTAGAATTTTATAGTAGGCATAACTTCCACTGTCCTTTTTTGTAGCATTGAAAAGTTTAAATAATATTGTGCTTTTACATCATAATAAAAATTTTAATGCATGACAAGTCTTTATTTCTGTCTCCCACAAAACACAGTGTTTATTTGTTTTGTTGCATGTTTCTAAGTTTGAAAATGAAACTTCAATCCATTTATGCCTTTGTTTCAATATTTGTAAAAGCTAATGCCTACGTCCAGTCTCATAAAGTGTTACGTGGCTTTATTTTGCATTTCCTATCCTATAACACCCTCTTCTAGCTCCTATTCTCATTGTAAAAGATTGAAAAACTGAATGTTGCATATCTCAGCTGAAAAGTCATTTACAAAGAAAAACAAATATATATATTTCCAAACCAACACCAGGCAACTGAAAGCTAGTGAGAACAATGGGTAATTAATGGGTATTTAATTTCTTATTAGAACAGAAAATTCCTGATAAGTAGTAGAAAATAGGCCTTTCGTTGCTATAATACAGTGTTGCATTAAAATGATGTATTGATGTGCAAGTCCTGGACCTAAGGAAGTGTTCTTAGTCTGTAAACCTTCTAAGATTCATAAAATATTATTTGTATATGCCTGTTTCAAACAGTCAGAATAAAATAAATATATAAAAAAAATTGTTGCAGTTGTTTACATATTTTTATTTATTTATTTATTTATTTATTTATTTTTAAAGGAAGTAATTCAAAGCATAGATCTATCAGGCTGGGAAATGTGTTGAAAATGCAGTTCATATGCAAAGGACTGCTCTAAACTGCAGTATTTCTAGTAAGAGTCAGTCTTATTATCTTATTATTTTGAATTCTGCCCAATTATAATTAATAGCTGTCCTTTTCTAAAAGTTAACATACAACTTTGACAAAAGCTATTCCTGGTCCTCCTATGTAAGGTTTGTTTGAAAGTGCTGAATTCCTAATAATATCAATTTCTATGTAAAGGGCTTGATCCTATAAGTGTCATGGTGAAGGTTCTTTCTTTTTGCCTCTCAGAAGCAAACTTGTAGAAATTCAGGCTTCTGTAAATGTAAGATTAAATTTTTTGATGTGAAATTATGTACACTATGTGATGCCATTGTTGACTGGTACCATGGCACCATGTACTTTTGCTGACTGTTCATAACAACCAGGGAAACTGAGGGCTTCATCTCTTCCATATCCGTAACTGTCATACATGTATATTTATGTTATTGATCATGAAATACTGATTAAATTCATATTGTTCCTTATGTTTCTGGTAAATTCTATGGACTACTGCACTGACTGTTTTGGCTGACTCATTTGATTTCCCTAAGAAGCCTGTTAACTAGTAACAGAAAAAAAATGTCTTGGTCTTCCTGCTTCTGAAGCAGATTGTAAAGCTCTACATATTGCCACAGGATGTTCCCCTAATTGCCTGTATTTTGTATAAGGACAGCTCTGCAACACTTCACAGTAGCTGCTTTGTTAAAAGCATTTTCTACTACTGAAGGCAGAACCAATACTCACACCCACCCCTTTTCTGAAATAGCAGAGCAACAGAAATGATTACCCTAGTCAAAGGGTAAAATATGAAAGTCTATATTTTCCAAAAGACATTTACATAGAACATTAATTACAAGAAGAAGAGACTATTTTGCACAAAGTTTTTGCATATTAGTAGATAAAATGTCTTTTATTATTTCAGGATAAATATTAGAAATATTATGGTTGGAAGAAGCTCATAAACTTTTGTCAGTTCAACTAAATGGTGCTTTTAAAGCTATGATGCGGTGGCAGTCCTATCTACCCAGTTAATACATTTTTATTGTAGAAATTAAGGGGCCTTTCTCCACTTTTTTTTTTTTTTTCCATGTCCAGTTAAATACCTTAAAAAGTATTTCAACCACTCGTATGAAGATGTAGTGAAAAGTTTTTAAACTAGCTCAAGGTTAGTCCAACAACTAAGCACGTATGTTGTATTATTTTTGTAATTTAATCTAATACTTCTGCATTGCACTACATTAGCTTTAGTATCTCTAAAACGATGCAATGCTATGTGGTATAGATGTGCTTATAAAAGCTTTATTTAAGAAACAAAAAAAAAAAAAAAAGAAAAAAGAAGAATAATAAAAAAGAAAAAGCATAATTCAAAGATCTGTTCCATAAATTCCTCAGAGAATCTGAACTTTTGTATTCTAGTAAGAAGGAAAAAAGAATTATAAGGAAGAGAAATCTTGAAAAAAATGCCCCATTTTCCAGCTTGGAATATCTTGGAAGAGAAGCTTATTTCTTCCCCTTTTTTTTTCATTTCAAGCTTACTAATTCATTGGGTACTGACAATATGTCCAAAGCATTTTTACCAGGAGTGTGGAGTTTTTGGTTGCTGTGCAGTAAGCAGCTTGTTTTTATCTGAAAGAAAAGTTTGAAAGCTTAGGCAGGCTTAATGAAAATCAATGAAGTATTTAAAAGCAAACACTGAAATTATTGCTGGAGAAATATAATTAGCAAAATAAATTGCATCCTAAAATATTTCCAAAGCAGACCATGGGGACCCAGTGTCAGTCTTCACTAATGAGGAAGCAAGAAATATTCTGGGGAAGCCACAAGAAGGCAGCAAAAAAAAGACTGGAACAATGCTACTGATAGTACAGTCTCACATTAAGAGGCTATTTTGTCACTTAGTTTTATGTTACCAGCTGCATTATTAAAAATATATTTTCTTTCTTCCTGTTATTAAGTGTCTGCTTTGTCGTATCCAAAATTACTGATTGCCCATAATTTCCATTTCCTACCCATGTTTCTCAAGACTGCTTGTGAGTATGAAAAACTTGTGAATCAAATCTATTTTGTAAACCTTTTTATGCTTATTACTTCAGATAAAATATTCTAATTTCTCTATTTGGGATCTGTCAATGTCAGAGGAAATGTCTGCTCCTAGAACTTCACTATGAACTCTAACAGAATGTAGATTTTCTTAATGTCTTGAAGGTACTGTTCTGTGGATGTGGTGATTGTCCTGCTTTGACTCTTGGGGAATTTTAAGAAAAGCAAATTCCTGCTACATAGGTTGCATTCCCTGCAGTTTGAAAACAGAGTGCATGCAACTGCTGTCTGAGTCACATTATGAAAAATCACTTGTCCGTTGCAAGCTTCTTCATTATAACATCATCCATCCCTTGGCAACAACCTTGTCTCAAGCCAGTCCTTGCTAAATTCATTACCCTTGCAAATTGTCAGATTGATATCAGTCTGTTTTCTGAAACCAAGGCATTGAAATAAACAGGTTACTATACATCTTTTTCGGTTTTGACCTGGGACCTAAATTTCTTCACTTGCTTCCACTTCTCCTTAAAATTTTGGCCTTGACTCCATTCACATCCTCTTCTCCTTCCTTCTATCAACTATTTGACTAAATAACATGCCCAACCTTCAAGCTTTCTCCTGCATCATACTAATAGTTAAATTTTGTGATAAAGCACAGAACTAATGATAAGATTTTTTTTTTTTTAAAAAAAAAAAGGAATGAAAAATATTTTTTGTTCTTTTCATGGAAAGTTTACCTCAAAAGTAGACATTTGGTTTTGTGTTTTATTTCCACTTTGGACAGCTTCTTCTATCTATTCCCAGATATTGATATTCCAGACTATTCTAGATAGGGTTTTGTTTCAGATCTTCAAATGCTAAGTACATATAATAGTAATAATTCCACACATTATATGTGTCGTTTTGAATTGTGACATGCAAATATGCTCCTGTTTCAGTCTTCAAAAGCAACTTGTGTCCATGTTTTTCTAGTCTGTCTCCAGGAAACAATAAGGCAGCCAGCATCACTAACTTGCTGTTCCTTTTCTGCCTGAACTGACCAGTTCTGATCTTAGCTCTTAAAAATGAGGGGATGAATATACATGGGGATGGGGCCATCAGTGTGTCTCCTTCAAGTGTTATGGCTTCAGAGCTGCCTCATGTTGCCAGAGACAACATTGACATAACTTAGCATGCAAAGTCTGCCCTGCTGTTCCTGTTAGAAGTGTTTTAATTTCACCTATTACCATACTAAACAATCTATGCCAGATGACGTATAGCCATTCTGTCTTTAACCAACCTGAAAAAAAGAAAACAAGACCTTGTAAAATTGCATCATGAGCCTTAATGCCTGGGGCCAGTTACCTGGAAAACACATTTTCTTAACTTAAATGGAGGTTGTTTTAAGAATCAAGGGGCTCCTTTGGTTTGCTAAAAATTATTGTGAAATTATACTATTGTTTCGTCAATGAAATAAGTGCTTATTAATTTAAGAGGTTATTAATTGGAGTGAGCTAGTTTGATGACTTTGGTGACTTTGGTGACATTCAGCTTGAGCTGAATGGCAGTAGTTGTGTGATTTCATAATGGAAGATGCAGTGAAGCCAAATAAAACAAGGTGTTATTTGGCAATGGCTTGATAGTGCAACAAAAGTCAATTTCTATAAGCCTTTTTTTTTTTCTTGTTCTTTTTTACTGCAGTTTATGTTCTGTTTTCATTCTTTACCTTATGTGTGAGAGGCATGAAACATAAAAGAATAAAAATATCTCTGGAGTATTTACTATGATTCTTAAATTTTACCTATTTTAGTCCTATGGAGTAAAATAAAGAATTTCCTTCTGTGGAGTAGTTTTCTATGAAGTGGGATTAAAAGGCATTATAGGTTTTATACATTTTATTTTCAGATTCCTATCCTATAATTTCTACCTGTCTCACAAAAGAATTTCAACCAGTATTTTAAGGTCAAAATTATGTTTATTAATCCATCAACCACATTTGGTTGATTAATCCATCAGCCACAATGACATTACTTTCCTTGGTCATAAAAGTCTAGGTCCACATGTTCAGGAAAAAGTCTTCAAACATTCTTCAAAACAAGTTATGTTCTTAGCCATTCTAATAAATTCTTGGCTTCTATTAAATAATAGCATGGAAGAAAAGCCACTTCTTGCTTTGGAAGAGATATATTTTCACTGCCCTTCAACAGCCAGCCAGTGGCTCAATTAGATACATGAAAATTTATCTTTAAAGAGAACTTGTGTGTTTTTACAAATGCTTTGTTTATGCTTCTGCAGCTGTAGCTTTTATGACCATTTTAGTTGTTAACTCCAACTTCTAGTATAAACATGGGCTTTTGATAACACAGAAATTAGAAAGTTGTGCACTCCACTGTAAAAATGTCCAAGAAATAATAATTGGCACTAATTCAAATGTATTCACTCAACACGTAGTAAAACATTTCAGTGGAGCAACTTGTGTTATCTTGGTACTTCCAATAATTTGGAGTTCTTCAGAATCTTGCCCTAGATTTAAAACTGAAAAAATATATTTATTCAAATTTTAATATAAGCATTATGAATCTATCTAAACTGTGAGGGATCAATAGTTTTAACCTATGTAAAAAGTAACTCAAATATTACTTATCAAGCACTTTGGACATTTGAAATGACAAACAATATCATTGTTTTAAATATCTTGTTTTCACTGCTAGCTATGTGGGGTTTATTCTCTTGCTGTTGTTACTGAAAAAAACAGTTTTGCTGGAAACGGAAATGGAACACAAGTATAATACCTATCCATAAATGTACATCTTAAAATAAGGTCAATTATATATTATAACAGTTTAGTTATCAATTATTCAAGTAAATTTAATTAAATTTCATGCAAACTAGAATGGTGATAAAATGTGTATTTACTATGGTAAATAGTGCATTTGGTTTAATGTGAAATAAAAAGGTAGAAAAATATATGAAGTACACTTTATCCTTCATATAGTTTAAAATCCATGTGCTTGGAAGTTTGTAGTGTGGAGTTTCATGCGCATATTTTATTGACAGAAAACTAACCTACTTCTACCATATATTCTTGTTAGGATTAAGGAGATTTGAAAGATCACAGTTTTAATGAATCTTATAAGACATGTTTTCCTTTCAAATGTGTTGAAAGTATTAATCTTGCAGGGAAAAATGTAGTACTGGCTAGGCACAGTCAAGAAGATTGTGAGATACTTCTGAGGTTGAAAAGTAGTTGTTTTGAAATATAGCTGTGTTGACGTCTTGTTTTGTTTTAAATTTAGTAATTTTAGCAGTCAGTATAGATATTAAAGGTCAGCTCTGCTCACAGAAGCACCTTAAACTTATCAAATGTTTGAAAACTAAAAAAAGGCATCCTTTGCAGCACATTTTTTATTCTGTGCTTCCTATTCAGATGTTTTTGTTTTTGTTTGGTTTGGTTTGGTTATTTTATTTATTTATTTATTTATTTTCTAATATACTTTTTTTTTCTAATATACTTTTTTTTTTCTAATATACTATATATGTAATGCGAATATGAGGTAGAAATCCAAATACTTATATATTAGGAATATATATATTTCTAATACTTGGCAGTGAAGCCAAATAAAACAAGGTGTTTTATGTGAATATGAGGTAGAAATCCAAATACGTATATATTAGAAATATATTAGAAATATATATATATAGAAATATAGAAATATATATATATATATTTCTAATATATACGTATTTGGATTTCTACCTCATATTCACATTACAAGGATATCACAATTGGGTAGTTTTTTCCACATTTTGTTTCTGGACAATGTCTTATTGAATGAAATGGAATCACTCTTATGACTTGCTACTTCTATTGGGTTGCATGATAGTTGCATCTCATGCTTGCCATGGTGCATCTCATAGAAAACAGCTCTATGGGAGACATCTTTTACCCTTACTTGTTTAGATGCAATTGATTGCTGAAAGCTACACATGGTAGCTTTCTTACTTCCACAGCTGCTTGGAAAATTTTGTCTTGTTGGTGTGATCTGTGTGAAACTGCTCATCTAATAGAGAATTTTTTCTCTAATCATAGGCAGCAATGAGACATATTAAACTGTTTCTTCCTCTTTTATCTGTCCAATGTTCCTTTTGGAAAAATGTTCTTTTCAGAAAACTAGTGCAGGCTTTAAAGAGCACACAAATTCCAAAACATGGAGCTACCTACCACCCCGGTACCAGTTTGGCATTAACAAGATGGTTCAACTTTGAAAAAATTCTGAAATGTGTTCTCTGCCCATGTATATCCCTCTGTATGATGGGTATATGAATGATCCAAGGGTACCATATGTAGCCTTTTTTCACGGGGATTATAATGACTTATTTGTTCTTCAGCATTGCCCTTAATTAGTTGCCTTCCTTCCACTTGTCAGAAGCCAGACTACTGCAAGAGTAAACAGCACAGTCAGTAGGAAACTTACCGGGGCATTGTCACTAAGGCATAACTTACTGATGTGCCTGTTAATTGTACTGCAGCTGAATAGCATTTCTGTAGAAGAATGATGGTTGTGTTATAACAATTAAGCTATGCATTTTGATAATATGGCAAATAGCTTTCTCACCTCAGTACATTAATTTAAAATTGGGACAGTGTGGGATAAAAAGATCCTGTTTAGCAAGCAGTCAACTTGTCCTTTAAGCCAGTCAGCACTGAAAGTGTATTTATTGGATAGTACTGTGAAACAGGTGGTCTCCAAAGATAACAATGTACCAGGAGAAACCTCAGTCAAAATAAAACGTAAGGAGTAGCAGAAAGGAGAGCTCATTTTGAACAGTATTACAGAGATCTTGTCATCTCATTATTTTCTGTGGCAGACTAACACTCCTGTTAATATTCTGACTTCAAATAATCTAACTTCATTTCTTCAGTCTGTTCAGTCTGTGTTAGAGTCTCCTTTTTCCTTTTTTTTTATTTATTTTGCTTTTATTTCTATCTCTTTTTAAACTAATGTCTCTAGATTCTACACAACTGGAAATGTGAACTTAGTAATATGATATTGAGTCATTGATCAAAAGTTCTATCAAAAGAAAAATATTTTCTTCTCAGAATATTTCTGCATGTGTTAAGTATTATCATGCATTCTTTTGTCCCATATTTTGGTGTAATGAGTTTGTAATGTCTGAAATGAGTCCCACACGACAGAAAATTGCACAGCTTGGTGGGACCTCATCCCCATAGGTTAACAAGGAGAAAAGCCCCAGCCAGCTCAGCTAGCATCACTCATGTGTTATCACCAACAAAATGCAGAGCTCTTCATAATTCCTAAAGGTGGTGGCCTATATGGCTCTAGTGTCTCCTGAAAAGTCTACTTTTCCTTAATATTGAATGGGCATCCTTTTGTGGGGACAGAGGCAAAAGCTAATTCAGGCAGATAGTCTATATCCAGAAGTAGTTTATGGGAATTTTGTACTCAGCACAGTAAAGAAATGTGACCTTACGTGGCTCCAGAACAATTAAAATTCACAAATAGTTTCTTTGATTTGGGTATAACTGTCAGAGAGAAGAAATAACTGTTTCTGAGAATGCGAGGAAATGCATCTGAACATGCATATTCTTTTTCATATATTTATAAATTAAAAATTTATAAGTCATATACATGACTTTGGGATTATGAAAAATATGAATTACTTCTTTAAACTGATATAAAGCCACGTAAGTCAGCTATATAAATCCATTTTTAAGAGCCTGAGAAATTTTGATGTCAGTAAGGGTCATTTTACTAAGGGTCATTTTACTAGTTTGCTGCATGCCATAAAACTGTGATGAAAAAATCTGGATTCCCTTCTAAATAAATTATTTATATTCCTTTTCCAATGGTAATATTGAATTTTGGTTGTGGCTGCACTTTTTATCTGTTCTTTGATGACCTCTCCTGGAGATTTTCTTCTGTGTCATCCTGGAAGTTTAGTGGATTTTGCTTCCTGTAGGTAGGAGCAAAGGCCATTGAGCCAGTCGTGAGCTTTTGAAAAACAATTTTTTTCTCTGTTGAATTTAATCTGACATGGGTGTCTCAGGCTTTTACTTGTTTTTTACTTGTCCATTAGTTTTTTTTTTCACAATATATGTTAGACTTGAATTTCAAACAGATGACTCAATGAATACTTCTTTTTTATTTATTTATTTAATCTCTGGTTATATCAAGTCTTTCTGCCCTGTTGACAGTCTAAGAGTTTCAAACTGATTTGTCTCCTGTCTTACTATCTCTAGTCATTTCATTGTGTTCTTGCTGTTATTTTGGCTTCTGTGTATTATTTTTATCTAGCAATGCTCCCATTTTGCAGACCATTTCTGCCTATATTTCATCACATTCTTGAGCATTAAAGTGGTTGAAACAGAACCTTTAAGCTGAAAGGTCAGCATTATCTTCTTAAAATCCATAGGAAATATGTTATTGATTTCAGCAATAGTCGGATAAATCTGTGATGCAGTTTAGCCTAATCCTTCTACTGTGTATCATCATTACCTGAAACTGAAAATTGTTTGATGGCAGAGCAATTCCGTTTATGACATGCTTATGCTAAGTCTCACCAAAAAAAAAGACTGAATCTCTTATTATGGACTCTGCACAGGACAGCTATATAAATAATCATAGAATCATTAAACACTTTAGATTAAGAAGGACCTTCAGAGATCACTGTGTCCAAATCTGTGCTCAAGGCAATAAATGAGTCTTGCCTGAAATATTTATTCTTTCAATGTATATAAAATATATAAAATGGGGAAGGGTTTTTTTGTTTGTTTGTTTGTTTTTTAATTTAAAATCAATACAAGAATTGCAATAAAAGTCGGGATTAAGTATTTTAATTTCAAAGCAATATCGAGGAGGTAGAACAACGGAATATGCTTAAGACAGGAATAAAAAAAAAATCTAACTAATATAGGGAAAAGAATTTGGCAGTGTGACTGTAGTCATCCCTGCTTCATAAATACTCATCTGACTTTCAGGTTCAGTTGTAGTCAGAGGGTAAAAGCCCTTGTAGACTTAATGGAGCAAGGCAGGTCATGGTCATGGGAGACAAGGACCTGTTACAATTTTGTTACCATTTATTCCACTTAATTTTTGTGAGACTGCAGTAACTTCTTTAACAGCTAAAGTCATCTTCATGTTATTAGACCAATTAACTATTTTTATCTTAATAAGGTGTTGCACAGTCCTTGGATAAAATTGTGGATTGACCTCACAAAGGTGAAACGAACTACAAGAAATATTTTTTTTTTCTTTCATCTATTCAAGAAAATCAGTGAATTAAAACCACTGGCCTAAAAATTTATTTTGTGTCACAACAACTATAAGCAGGTTCCAACTCAGAGGCATCACAGGAGTAAAGCTGAGGAAGAAACAAATAAAAGTTTGCCTCCATAATGAGAGTGGAGAAACTTTAAGGAGACATTGAGTGGAAGAATCTCATTAGAAGAGCTGATTGATATCCATGGAAACCTTCTCAACCTTGTAAGAAGATTGAGAAAATAAATAACCATAGGAATAATTACTGAATAAGACTCAGTGCAATGTTATCAGTTAACTGGAGGATTAAAATGAGGAAGCATTTAGATTTGGCCCCTCCTCTAAGCCATCAACAAAATGAACACAGTGTATGTATGAATTTGTAATGCAATATGCCTTTTTGAAGGAAAAGTTTCCATGGTAACATGGCAGAAAATCGATAAATGAGTTGTGGTGTGATCTCAAAAGTGCCTCACCTCCAGGTAAAGTTTGATGCAGTATGAAAACAGTATAGTTATCAGCAAACTGCAGACAGTTTGTGTAATTCAGCTGGCCACTTAATTTTATTCATGGATGACTCTAACCTCATCCTGTAAGATCACCCTATTCTATAACTCTAGTTTCTCCAACAGTACAATTTAAGAATGAAATTGTTCTGCCCCATGGGGCAGCTGATAACAACTTCAATAGTCATACAGTAAATACAAAGGACTCATGACTAGATTAGTTTAACAGGTTTGCTAGTGTTTTAATGACTTTGTTCTCCATTATATGTTCTGTTTCCTAGTATATCAGCTTGATCTCATTAAACTGCTGAGGTTAGAAAGATAATTCACAAAATTCTCATTTACAGAATTATTTTTTTTTTTCAGGCAGAATTTCTTATTAGTTTGAAAATTAATGAATATATCACAAAATATACATGTGCTAGTCCTGTATACATTTGCCTTCAGTTAGTCATAGTAAAGGTGATCTCTAGACACAAATGAATCACAGAATTGCAGAGTGATTGAGATTGGAAGTGACCTCTGGAGGCCATATGGTCTAAACCCCCTGCTTAAACAGGGCCACCCAGAGAAGATTGCACAGGCCATGTCCAGGTAGCTTTTGAAGATCTCCAAGGAGGGATATTCCACAGTTTCTCTAGGTAACCTGTACTAGTTCTTCATCAACTGCTGAGTTAAAAAGTGTTTCCTAATACACAGACAAAAAGTCCTTTGTTTCAGTTTGTGCTCATTGTCTTTTTTTTTGTCTCTGGGCACCACTGAGAAGAGCATGGCTCCATCTTCTTCACAACCTCCCTTCAGTTGTTTATATACATTCATTGATCCCCCCCCATGAGGCTTCTCCAGGTTAAACATTCCCAGATCTCTCAGCCTTTTCTCTTAAAAGAGTTGCTCTAGTCCCTTAATTATGTCATTAGTCCTTCACTGGACTCTCCAATAGCTCTGTATCTCTCTTGTGCTGGGGAGTCCAGAGCTGGATTCTACACTTCAGATGTGTCCCATCAGGTCTGAGAAGAGGGGAAGGATCACTTCCCTTGACCTGCTGTCAGTACATGTAGCCCAGGATCCTAATGTAGCCCAGGATAGTAAAGAGCATACTTTGAACACAAGGTCTCACTGCTAGCTCACATTCAACTTGGTGTGGACCAGGACACCCAGGTCCTTGTCTGAAAAGCTGTTTTTCACATGATTTGTTCCTGGTATATACACTTAAGAATAAATAAATAAATAAATAAATAGAAAAAGAAACAAACAAAACCACAAAGTTTGAGCTCCAACCAATACTCAGATTACTCAAAAGTTATTCATAAATGCTGGCAGTATGTGTCTCTATACTAGTGTCATCAAACCTCAAGATGACAGTTTCCCAAACTGTGTTTATTTAAAGGCATGCTTATCTACTTTGCCTCAAATAATTATAAAATGGACCTAATCAATTACTTCACATCAGTTATGCCAGCTGTGACTTTGGACCAGCGATGAAAACAGATGTTTAAGATAAAATTTCAATGTAAATGGCATGCTATAAATCTAACTGCAGACTCTCATTGTTGTAGAACTTGAAGGAAAGACACCTGACTGCTTTCAGCTGTGATGGAAGGAGTATCACAAAGCTTTGCTTCCACCCTTGGTGCTTTCTTGCTATCAACAAAGGTTGTACATTCATATGACTTTCAACAAAGGTTGTACAATCATATGACTTTCATCTGCTAATTTACTGAAGACAAAGAGCAAAAAACATCTGGCAGTAGAATACCATAGTATATCTAGCTATACACTTTAATGGGTCTCATTCCATTGATTCTGTATGTATAGCACATACCTTATGACGGCAGAATTAGAAAGACTTAAAATCTGTGGAATTAAAAAGCCCTCAAAGTTCAGAAGAATGACCTTTTTTTTTTTTTTTTTTTCCTTTCTTCAAGAAATAATTGAATTTGCTTTGTGCTTGTAAAAGTTTTTGCTTGTTTGTTCTGTTGGTGAGATCACTTTTTTTTTTTTTTTAAACTGGTGTTCATTGTGGATGTCTTTATCAAATAAAGTTTAGCTTTGTAATGTAACTAAATCTCAGCACAGTCTGACTGAATTCTATTTGATTGCATTTGTAAAGGTGTTCCTTGTGTGGGGTCCTGTTACTGCAAAAGAGGTCTCACTTTCATTGCTATGTATAGTAGAGGCTTCATTACACAGCAGTAATGAGAGAGAGAGAGACTGCAAAGGTAGTAGATACTCCACTAATTAACATTTGGTCTCAGTGGAGGAGAGAATATAATATGTCACACTGAGTAAAGACCATTTCCAAACAAACTAAACCTCTAGGAATAGGTTACTTAAAATTGCATGCTTCTTAGCAAGGCAATGAAAGAAAAGGTTGATACAGGAAAAATGAGTTTGTTGACTCAGGAGAGCATTTGATAAGTCTTTTTATAACAGGGTAAACATTAGGTAGTGCCTGAAAGTAAGATTGTGAATTCTTAATGCCAGATCAACTTCCTTCCCTGTAAAGTCAACCAATAACCTGGCAGGAAGGTTTCTTAGGCAGCTTGATAAAAAATACCTTACCAACCAGTATGCAATTTTTCTTCCCATTTATTTGCTGTTTCAGAAGTTACAGTCACTGCCTGAAGTAAATCTTCATAGCAGGGCATTGTAGCACTACAGAACCTTTTCACTTTGCTCACAGTATAGGAATTCACTCCCATTAAGAGGCTGTTGTTGAGAAACCAAGAGCAGCCCATACCTGATGAGCTAAAGGAATGTATTACCAGCAGACTTGCACTCTCAGAAATGGGGTAAGGGTGGGTTGCACCTGGTGATGGTACATGATTTATCTCAGTCATGTTATGTGCTCATAACTCTGGTATCAAAACCTGTAAGTGTACCAATAAATAAAATAAAGAGTACTTTGTTGAACTGCAGTGTCAAAATATGTGAAGATGGCATCAATAGGTGGACAGAAAATTACACATCAATTGGACATGTGTTTGCGGCAGCAGCTAAGGCAGCTTATGAGAGCTAGTAGTCCTCTACTGTGCTAGCTACTTCCACTAATATTTGGTACAAAAGGAAAAATAGGCGTTAAATGTTGTTTAAAAAACAAACAAACAAACAAAAACACTGTGTTATGATACTGCCAAAAATTTTACAAAGTATACAGGACACGTAACACCAATAATTAGTTAAAATTAAAATAGTTGCTCTCTTATGCACAGAATTCCCTGCCCTATTCTTTTTGCAAAAAATCCCTGTGTTAGAAATGCATAGTTAAAACTAGACACTGAAATCTCTACAGAAATTTGTTGCAGAAACTCAGTTGCAGAAAAGGTCACGTTAACTTGGAGATAAGAAGACTTTCATATGGAAAGACAAAAAGTGTTGAGTATGCACTGCCTTGGGAAAGAAAGGACTTGATTAAAAACTTAAAGTATTTAAAAGGCCAGTGAAATTGTCATAGGAAAGATCTGCTCAGATTAAGGAGGATGGCAAAGCAAAAAGCTTGGACTTGACCTATTTTGAGAACTGACAGGAAAAGCAAATTTCTGAGCACAAATGGATCAGTAGCAGTGAAAAGTTAAGATGAAATATTCAATCTGTGCAGCTGGATAGTGAGTGCTACACTGCAAAGGGCTAAAACTTCAAAGTTGGTATCTTAAATTCCTTTCTTAATCAGCACTAAAAGGAAGAAAAACAAAGTGCTTTGGTAAATCCTACCATCTTTTATTAATATATCAACAGATCAGCTGTGTACTTTCTTTTCCAGCACCTAGTTCAGAAAATATTTGGCTGACGATGAATAAAATTAAAGGATATCAATCCAGTCAATAGTTGCAGACCAAAATTGCATGAATTAGATGTCAGGTGTTACTTTTTCCCTATGTTCTCTCTGTGTGGTTGATTTTCCTCAAAGCAGGCACTATCTAATATGAATATGAATTGTTGTATATGCATATTTTCCCAAGGAGTCTTGGTGAATGAACGCAGCATGAACAAGTTAGTTTTACATATAAAATTTAGAAACAATTATGGTAAAAGGCTCGCTTTTCCTCTGCAGGAGATGAAGCACTATCATAATGGGCTAGTTTAGATCCAAAGATGACATTTCCCAACGGTAAGTGCCAATGGGATTCCAGCTTTTTTGTCAAAGGCCTGGCAAAACTATGCCTGGGATATCCAGGAAGAAAACTTGACACTGATTAAAATAGATTTCATTATGAATTTTCTTGCTAGAATGTGGTGGGAGAATTTGTGTGTTATGTTTCTTCTTATGAACTCAAGATTTCAGCCATACTGTCATAGGATATATCAGAGTGAGAGTGTTTTGCTGTGTCATCCGTGGTTCGTACAGTGTCAAGACAGATACTTCTCCAAAGGACATATACACCTGGTTGTTTACTGATTTTGGCTGATGTGCATTATGTGGTAGTTATATTTTTTTCTCTGCATTTAAAAATAAGAATAATAATTAAAAAAAAAAAAACCATGCACCAGATGTCTTTCACCCAAGAAGAGTTCCTACTAGCTGATGTTGGTACTTGCTCTACAGTGTATGAGTTTTCATAGCTTATTAATTTGCAGGTCAAGTAAAAGGACACAACTCACACATTGGATAAAAGGATGAAATGTGCAAAACCAAGCAAATGACACATTCCCATGTAAAAGGTTAAGTGTGGCTGAAAACAAATTGTCACTGCAGAAATGTTTTTGACTGAGAATCTCTATCCACTTTGATACTGAGATGTGTTGTACTGAAGAGAAAATGTGCAAATAAGTGAGGTTTCAGTAGAAATGGTGCTCCACTGTTTACTGTTCACATAGACTTCTGTTATTCTGTTCTTTGCAAAAGACACACATTTAAAAATATTTAACAAAGTAGGAAAAAAATAAAAAACAAAGCAATGTAAACAAAAGCAAATGAAACCATTCAGCTACTCTTTCTAGTGCAATGTCTAAAATAATAGTCAATTTTATGAATTGAGAATGAAATATGGAAAACCATTTGTCATATTTAACATTCTATAAAGAGAGGAGTCACCAGCCACCTGCCCAAATTAGCCCTCCACCTTTATTGGGTGGTGAATATATGATTTCTATCTGCCTGAGGTGTAAACATGATCTTTTTCCTACAGCTGGGTGGAAGGCCTGGAAGTAACCTGGGGCAAATGTGTCTCTGGGCATCACTGAATTCTGCTTTTCCACCAAGCTGTTCAGAAAAATGCCCGTGGCATTCAGCCACTCATGCTGCAGGAGGAGATATTTGGCTGCCAGCAGGGCTCCATGTCAATGTCTCGCTGGGGCTGAAGAGGTTTACCTAAGAAATGCAAGAGAAAAGCCATCCTGAATCAGTGCTGCTAGATAACTACACAAACTTTTAAGGTAGTAATTTAAACATGCAGAAGTTTAAATCATGTTTCCAGTCCTATATTCCATGTGTTCCTATATTCAATGGTAGTTATAGTCCTTTCCTGAATACCATGTTACTATTGGCAGGGGCTATAGATATAGGCATTGCCCTTTATTAGGAAAAAAAAATAGGCAGAAAAAGAGACTTTTTGTCAAGCCTGTTAGCCCTTTTGGATGCTGTGAGCACCCTACATATTGACTGAATTCAATAGGCATTGGTGTTTCAATCCTTTGCAGACTCAAGCTCTTAAATACTTTTATAATTCGTTAAATGTGAAAAGCCATCTCTGTACCTTGTCGAATATTCAGCCCCTGTAGGGCTTTTCCTTTGATTGCATTACCAGCCAATGCTGAATAAGTGAGGCATTACATTTACTCATAAAATGTAGGGATTGCTTAAAGGCTTCACTGTAAATAATGTGTATTTATTTTATGAGTCATTATTTTCATGAGTATGTTAAAAACTGCATTTAAATGTTGTTTTGATGCTTAACAAAAATTGAATAGTTGAGTTCTCACTTTTTGTTATGCCATCTTGTGGATTCACCAGTTTTATTTCAGTAGGTATTGTTAATGGAGTTATATCCTACTGTTCGTATAGTTTAAATAAGTCATAGAATCATAGAATCATAGAATATCCTGAGTTGGAAGGGACCCTTAAGGATCATCAAGTCCAACTCTTGACACCGCACAGGTCTACCCAAAAGTTCAGACCATGTGACTAGAATTAGAGAGGCATGCTTGCCTCTTTAATTTTTTATTTATTTTTTTTCTGTTGAGGGATGGCTTGGCATTCATTGGAATCAAATTTATAAGCCACTGTTTCTAACATGATACTGTTTAATGAGTTTTCAAAAGCTAAAATAAAATGTGGGCTTGCAATTTCTTGGGAACCAAAGCATCTTCCTCCATAGAGAAACATATTTACTGAAAGACAGATCTTTTCCAAGATTTCAGATTGCTTTATAAACATCCTGCTATACTCTCAATATTCCCAATTTGCAAAATTTTCTGTTGTTTTGGTGGCAGTGTTTTTTGGTGTTGTTTTGTTTCTTTTTTCTTCTTTATTTTGTGCCCTATCTAATGCTAGACATTCTTCCTCATGCCTCATCACTGAAGCAGTGTATTTGCAAATAAACGGAAAATGTCTGTAGGTCACATCTTCTACTGTCTTCAGTCTTTGTTGAGGAAAGTTTTTTAGCAGGCTGTCAGATTTCAGCTCACAATGCTTCATCACTTCCATATCCTGGAATAAAATAAAAAGGTAAAGTTTTACTAGTAGTTTTACACTGCTAATAACACAATTTAAACATGCAAAAGTAAAATTTTAGATTAGATTCCATTAGATTCCACTTAGGCAGGAAGTTTTAGAAGTGTGAGAGAGAGCAGAAGAGCCCACATAAGGTCTTAAATGCAAGTCGGAATCCCAAGAAATTTTCAAATTAACATAAATCATACCAGCATGTCTAAGGCTGCAAGTTCACAAAGAATATAAATTGTCATAAACCTGCATGGCCAACAAAAGAAAGAGTTTCACTCACAGTTGACCCTTCCTGCTACCTACAGTGCTTAAGGGTACTGTCCTTATGATAGCAGAAGTCCTTGTGCTGCATTTAATTGAAGTGCAGTAAGGAAGATTCTTTTGGTATTTTGCTGGTATTTTTCAGATCCTTGGTAGGAGGCATGTAAAGGCTTGGAAATTGTTTGGAGAGTGGTGGGTAGAATTCATTGGATGAAGATGTTGATTTACATTACCTTAGTGTGTTCATTAAACCTAAAGCATTGGGAAGTTAAATTTCAATGGGGAAGCATCGAAGTCTTGGAGTCTAAAAAGAGTCTAGTCTTGGAGGCAAAAAGTCTGTGGCATGATGATTGCTGTTGTCATACTGGTTTGTTGACAATCAAGGTTATAGAAACTTAGTAGGCTTTCATTCTGATGTAATAAACGGGTCTGGTACCAGCCATTAGAACTGTGCACAAAGAGAAAATGATCCTGTTCTATTACAGCGATTTTGAGAAATTTCCCCCAGAGGGGTAGGAAGGGGAAAGTGTTCACTTCTGATAGTAATCAGTGTTTCAGGAAACAGCTTCAGAGAAAACAACCAGCCATGGTGCACTGGCTTTGTGTACTGTCAGAGCAGTCCTGTTTCAGCCTTTCCCTCAGATAGCTGCAGGGGGAAGAGAAGCAGCACAACACGTCTGTACACAGTTGCACTCTTACCATGGTATCCTGCACTGAGAGATTTCCTGATCTTCATTTTTAGCTTATATGATTGTGTAGAATCAAAGTCACACCACTCACATTGGTAGAAATCCTCTCAGAATTGGTTTATTGAAATGTAGCCCATTCTGCATGATGTAAGAATTTGCATGAAGATTGTAAAATGTCATCATCTGCAAACAGAGGAAGATGGATGGTAAAGGCAGAATTTAGGGACAGAAATATGCATGTTCTTGAAAATCCCTGCTGAACTTGCCACTAATGCAGTGCTTCAGGTCATGAGGGTGGAATCCAGTATTCACTAAGAATAGAATTGTTGCAGCCATTTGGACACTGTTTTCCCTGAGCCAGGCAGCTTAGCACAAAACAGGCAACAACCACCTCTGTAGTTCAGGGGATGATATCCCTCAGTCCTCTGATCCAGTATTATTACTGATCAATAGATACTAAGACGATCATAGTGTATTTGGCTTGATTGCTTTCTCGGTGTGTTGGTCCCATCAATAGGACATGCCCCGATCATTATCTTCTTTAAAGAGAAAAAATATTTTATTACATAGTGTGCCACTGTGAATCACAGTGAGTTTTCCTTCTGTCACTTTGATTGATGAAGAAGGTTGCATGACATCCTTTTCTTCCACAACTCCTTCCTGACTGATACTGCACAAGAAAGTCAGAATGTATGGGATGCTAGGTCTGCTGAGATCAACACATTTCACTGTGCTGCTCTTGCTCATTTGTGATTGTGCCTTCTCCATCAGCAATCACTGAGCTCAGAAAACTGCTATGGTGACGTCATGAATCACTACAACTCCTGTTGTAGTGACTGACCTATGTCAGTGGAGTACAGGTGTAGCTGGGTCTGACTTCTTATCAGGATCCTAGGGTTCTGAAGTATTTTCTATAATGTTTGCAAGATTAAAAGGAAAAGATTAGTGCCAGGGTGGGAAGATAATAGCCAAACAGGGGATTGTAATATACTTTGCACTAACTGCCACTTCTACACTTTTCCAGAGGAACCAAATCTCTGGGGACACTTTACATAGACTCTGTTACAAAATCTTGGTTATTGCTAGCTGTGATTTGCACTAAATGTACAGATGGTGTGAGTAGTAATGGACTGAACAAGCTGTCTGCTCCTTGTTTAATTCTACAAAATGAATTTCTAGTCAGAACAAATTATAACTGCTTTTATGTATTTGTATGTCTACACTGGATTAAAAATAAATAAATAAAAGTTAACCATGCAGTATTGGCCTGATAAACCATATGGGGAAGATACAAAATAACTGCACTTAGTATCATTGAATCACCATAGAGTGATGTGGGTTGTTAGAAGGGACCTTAATGATCCTCTAATTCCAATCCCCCCTTCTATAGGCAGGGATACCTCCCACTGTACCAGGTTGTTCAAAGCCCCTTCCAACCTGTCCTTGAATACATCAAGAGATGGGGCATCTTCAGCTTCTCTGGGTAACCTGTGCCAGTGCCTCACCACCCTCTGAGTAAAGAATTTCTTCCTAATATCTAATTTAAATCTATCATTTTTAGCCTAAAATAATTGCCCATTGACCTATCATTACATTCCCAGACAAAGAGTCCTCCCTAGCTTTTCTGTAAGTCTCCTTCAGTACCAGAAGGTCTCCCTGGAGCTTTCTCTTCTCCAGGATGAATGTCAACCCACTCAGCCTGCCTTCTTAGGAGAGGTGCTCTGGTTCCCTGATCATCCTCATGTATTGATCTACATCTAGAAGAGTGAGCTCCCAGGCTAGGGACTTTTCTGGGGAGAGAGCTGTGCTATGTATTACAATTCCAATAAAAGCTCTTACGGCATGACAGATCAAAGGCACAAACTATGGTACGTCATAGAACCAGGGCTCATTGTGACCAGCATTGCAGGAAATAATATCCTGTTGTGGCCTAGTCAGTTCTGGGACTCCTGCAGAACATTCGGTATGGAAGAGGCCCTGGCTACTTGTTTAACCCTCCTTTTCTCCCTAGTGACTCCTTTCCCATGACAGTTCCACAATCATCCTCTGAATCCTTTTCAATCTAATCTCAAACTTTATGTATTTATTCTTAATGTTTTGGCTGGTACACTAGGGCTTCTTTCATGTTTTTGTTTGTTTGTTTTTGTTTTCTTCCCCTCTGCCCCCCCCCCCCCCCCCCCCCCCCCCGTCATATAAGACCACTATCCAGAGATCTCAGATCAAATAATTGTCGGTATAATTTTTTCTTGATTTTTTTCTTGATTGTATCTTCAGGTGATATCCACACCTCTCACCATACTCACAGGTCCAGCTTTTCTGTCAAGAAACAAATTTCTATGCTTCTGTGTTCTTAACATTGAATCAGGGCTTTGGCATGCAACCCAACATTCTTGACTGCGTTGAGAACCCAGCTGTCATATGTAGACAGGTGTATTTTTCCTTATCTTATTATTGTCTTCAGTGCATGTGTCCTCAATTCCATTATAAGAGCCAAACTCTTGGAAACCACCACAAGGTGTGTTTGCTCTGAAAGTGATTAAGATTCCAATGAATACACAATCAAATACACTCTGCAACTGCTGTAAGCAGAGGCGGAGTGCAGATGAAATGAAATTTGTATGAGTGTTTTTTTTTTAGTTCTCCCTGCAAGCAGTGTTTACAAGGATGCAAATGAACACTTACCCTACAAATCACTTAAGCATTAAATTCTTACTCAAAGCCGTAGACATAGACCCAGACTGTCTTTTTTTTTTTTACCCTGAAAAATTTTGTTATAAATGTCCAAATCACCCTTCTTTTCCTGTTTCATTTCAAATACAAAATAAGAACTTTTCCAACTGTTTCCATCCAGATTTATATTTGATAGTCATCTATTAGTTTCCTATCCTAACAATATTATTGCAGTGTCTTTTCAGACCAGAAACACCCAAGTGTTTGGGTGTGGTGAATGTTCTGTGATCACCTTGAAGGGGAGTGGTCTGTGGCTTTTAAAATCCAGTGGATTTTTTAAAATCCAGTGGATCCAGTGTGGATGCTGGATCCAGCATGTGGAGAGCATGGTGTCTTCTAATAGTGAGGACTGACAATTGCAACTGAGTCTTCAAACACAGTTTTGTGAGAAGACTTGCTCACTATAAGTAGTACTGATGTTTAGTTTTAGGATTTTCTTTGTTAAGTGCCCCAGAATTCAGTGTGGACACTTGAAACCTTTCCTGCTGCCTTATTCTTAATTTCTTGACAAAGACCTTGTCAAGAAAAAAATCTTGTGATGGTAGGAGACACTATTTCTTTTAATCTATTAAGAAGAAATAATGGCATAAACACCTTACCAAATGAGATCATGTACTCTGAACAAATAATTTTGTTCCTCAAAGAACAAATATTTTAGAATGTACTTAATTAGCTCTATCACTTTGTTTGCTTGTTTGTTTGATCACTGAAATCTGACATATCAGTAGATGCATCTTCGATTTGTGCATATGATTCAACAAACCTTTCTTTTCTGTATTTTTTAATATTCTGTATTTTATGCAGTAAGTCAATCTTCTCCATCAGGAGGATTTCTATGGCTGTAAATATGTATATATAACACATTCTCCAATATTTTTCTTCACAGGAAAAATACATAACAATATCACAGACAAAACTTTTAAACTCTCTTCAGAAAGAACAATGGCAATACCCAGTAGTATGGGATGTATAGGAAAAATCTTCTTTTTTCAGAAACTAATAGTACAATGTACAAAAGGCAGTTTGGTCAAGAAAATGTTAATCTGTTGTAGTATTTCCATAACCTTATCCTGCTATTTTCTTTCTTTTTTATTATTTTTTGTTTCTCTTAATCTTTGCTAATATCAATCTGAAACACAGAGGAAGTTCCAAGGAATTACACTTCCAAGCTATTGTTGTTTTTGTTTATTTGTTTGTTTGTTTTTCCATCTGTTATCAATGAGTGTGCTACAATGTGTACAGCAATACCATGTTGTTTTGACCAACATGATGGCAATATTCCTGTTTACCTGTCTGCCTGGCCCCACATCTTTTAAGCTCAGTTCACAGCCCTCTTGCTTTATCCCCAGCTAACTGAAATTTTGGCTTATTTTCTGATTGTCTCTTTGATGACTTGACGAGAAAGACAATGAATTTTGTCATACCCATGAATGAGTTGCCCTTACCAATGGGAACTTGTGAAAGTAAGAGATTTTGGGGTATAAAACTCAGATGAGAGTAACAACGATGATGGGTTTCCTAAGACAGCTGTGACAGTCATGGCAGCAGCCAGAAGGATGCCAGACCATATGTATATACACTTTCAAGGGAAACAAATAGAGCCTGCAATTTTTTATTTTTTCTTTCAAGCTGAATGTAGTAAAAAATGTCATTGATTCTCCATTCTTCTTCTGGTCCCATTCATGACCTCCAAAATGAAGATAACTGTGAGAGCAGGTGGTAGCTGAAAGCAGTTTTGTTCCTGCATCTGCCTGTGCATGCATTTTGAATTTAATTTTTCATTAACTTCATTTCTTAAAAAAATAACAGAATGTGCAGAAGACCTTATTGTGCCTGCTGAAATTTCATGGGAGGCAAGATTTTCTTCTTGTATCATGATGGTTTAATCCATTACTCTCCAATTCATTATTCATTCAAAATGAAGTGGTTAAAATGCTCATGGAATGAAATGGTCACCACTTTTCCATGGCTGCTATCTGGTAGGAAAAGCTACCTATTGTGTCTTACATAGCAGCATACAGACATTTTCCACCACAGCATTTTGAAACTGTTTTATACTTGTTACTGCTAATGTCTGTCTAAAGCTTTTTACAGTAAGAGTAGCTGCCCTGCCACAGCTTTTATCTTTTGGATGCATGATGAGTCATGGGGTTACAGTTACTCTCCATAATGTTGAAAGGAATAAATATGTGTTCTTTGGGCAGAATGTAAATGGCTTTTTCTTGGCAAATACCATTTAACTGCAAGTGATGATTGCTTTTGGTAAATCTAAACATAATTTTGTTGTAACCTGCACTTTGATTTAGGAGGCAGAGATCACTGTGTATGTACCCTGTAATTACATGGTATTTACCACAGATATCCTACTGCTGCTTGTAACTTATCATATGATTAAATGACCAACATTTATCATCAGTGAAGTGTATGCTGTATGATAAACTAGGACAATATGGATGCAACTTAAGATCTCAGCCCATTTAAATTAATTTTTGGTTTAGTTCTGTCTAAAGGCATTTTCTGTTTATTTCCTGCAACTCTTCCTCCAGTAGTTATGTTTTAGCTAATCAGGTGATCATTGGAAGACTTATACAAACCATTTGATATCAGTAATTCATGCAGAGTTTCTTTCAGATCATGTTTCTTTCAGATCATACTGAACTTGAAAGGTGACCCGTTAGCAAGGTTCTAAAAGACATGAACCACTTGTACTTCCATGTCGTTTGTACTATGGCATACAGTCACAGACACAGTTTCATGATTGTATAGTATACAATGAAGTGTCCAAAGATCCACATACAGGCTACCCATCCTAGCATGTGCATCCTTCATATATAATATATTCTAAGATATTATAGTTTTCACCCACTTATATTTTTGTTTGTTCTCCCTTTTGTTCTACTTGTGTTACTCTAAGACAAATGTTTTCACAGATGCACTCCACAACTGAAGAGTATAGCTCAAAATGATAGTGAAACAATGAATGCAGGAAGGAGGGAAAGAAAGGATGAGCCCAAGATTGGTGTCTGCTTCTTCAGCACATGGTATATCTGTTACTGTTCTGGCTGAGTATTGGTTTTCCTTTGTTCACCAGCCCCTCCTTTATTAGACTGTAGTCAGAATTAGACCAGTGAGCTGATCTTTGTTGAAAATGGTTTTTGTTTATGGTTTGGTTTGATAGAGATTGTCATCCAAAGCATTACCTCCCCCCACACAGTCATGTTGGCAAAAGTTCACGAAGAGAGGAGAAAAAAAGCGCAGGGAGATCTGTCGAATGGTACATCCAGATTTTATCACCAAGGCAAAGTCATGGAAAGGCTCAGAGCCATATGGTATTCCACCACAATGGCTGCATTGAAAGAGTCCTCTCAGAGAGGGGATTCAAAGTGCAATCAGAGACCATGGTGATACATCTTTGTACTCCCAAACTGTGAAACAGATATGACCAAGAACCACTTTCTGAACAGGCACACATGGACTTGCTCTCCTGAAGCCCAAGTCATGGATGAACATCTGTGTTCCAGCCTCTGGAAAAGAGAATGTCTTATCTTCTCATTTTGAGCTCTATTAACTGCCAAGTAGTCCTGTCCAAGGCAAGCTCATACTGCCTCCCATCTTTAAACCCTGTATCCAGCACAAACAAATGTGGTGGACAAACTATGAAACAGAGAGCACGTAGCTATGGTGGGGAGTGGGAATATTGGATTAGTGCAGAGTGGTAATACAGGAGGACAGAGACAAAGCAGGAAAAGAAAATTTCTGTATTTTCAAGTTCGCTACTACAAGTTTGATTCAAGAATGATTTATTTTTATTTAATGTTTTACAATGTTAAAATACCACTTTTCCTAGTAGTTCCATCCAAACATTTTATTAATGACATCTGTGCAGGTATAAAAATGTTTCACCTGATCAGTGAAGGAGATGTATAACAGATATAAAGTTCAAAATTAGACTTCTCCCCAACAGCTTGATCCTAACATTTAGTAACACCAAGGTTACTGCAATGACACAGCTGCTAAGATATGCGTCCTAAGCAAGATAATCCTCCTGCCAAACTCTTTTCTCTGGTTCCGGCCTGTCTAGGAATGGCACTGATCTTTGTTTGGCTAGAGCTGAGAGGCACTTGGGAGCTATCGCATGGCAGTATCTCATTGAGTAGATACAGTATTTCATGCCTCTGTCCAAGAATTTTCTCTGGGGAAGTATGCGCCTGATCGGACAGGAACTGATACAAGGCATTAGACTCTAAGTAACCTTTGAGTTTGTTTCTCCTGAACGTGAAAGCATTCATGGTTTGAGTCATTAAAAATATGCAAACAGATGTGTCAGTTACAGTTAATATTGAGGGCTGCTTTAGTCCCTCATAGTGTCCTTATTTGCAAGTGCTCATCTTGCTCTTCTGCTCCTCCTAGTGATATCTAACAACCTCCTGACAAGGAATATCATGTGGCATGTCAGAAGATAAACCTTTACTGGAAGAGTTTCATAATACATAATCCCCTAAATCCCTTTGCTGAATTGAATGGGATATTCATCAGAACGGGTTACATTCCACCAGATCATATACTTTTTGCAACAGCCATGAGATGGGAAACTACAACAAGCTGAGAAAATTATTGGCGGTGACATACATTACACATTCTCAGTTTTTCCAGATAATGCTTTCAGTATTAACAAAGCAGCAGGAAAAAAATGGTGAAAAACCAATCTGGACTTTAAATATCTACATAAGATAACACAGACATAGAGCCAAGAGTATGAAGATTCTGGCTAGCATTTCTTTTTTTTCTCTCATGCAAAGACACACAAGAAGTCCTTGTAAGGTTAAGCAATTAAGAAACAGTGTTATACTCGTGCCTTCTGGGGTTTAGCTTTCAGATAGCCCACTTTTCAGGCTGAAAGGAGAAATGGATTGGTGCATTCAATCTAGTCAAGCAAAAGCAAAGCCAAAAAATACATGAAATCTGTTTTTAATTCATTTTCCCCAGAAGGCTGCAAGAAATTATAAAAATAGCATGAGACTGGTTCATTTTTAAACTGATCTAGTAAGCCCATTAAGGTATTTAACTTTCATGGATTGTCTGAGGGATATGGAGTTGCTGTTATCCTTTTGTTTAATTACACTGTAATCTTAGTGCAATTACAGTGACGATAACATTCTTCCACACACATAACAATAAATTAGCCATCTGGGGATAAATGACATTACTTAAAGCTAACTTCAGCAAAATATCAAAGAAATACTAATGTGGTGTGTTTCACACAGAGTGTGAAAGTATATAACACTGTTTCTAGAAATCATCATTCCAATATATTTTAGAGACTTAAAAGCATAACATATTCTTGAATTTGCTTCATCATGAAATAGTGATTGAAAAATATCAGGAAAAGCACAGAGAAAACACATTTTACTGTAACTGAAAAAATATGTAGTGCAGTTTTGTGGGCTATGCTTTAAACATCCATGCAGTATTTGTCAAGTTCACCAAATAAATATGTGAGCAACACCATTCCTGACACATTTTATTCTCCCAATCTTGCCATTTTTCCATTGAATATAAAAGTGTATTCTAAGTCCTTTTGTGGTGTAATACCAGCAACAAGAACAGATTCATCAAGTTTTTACTGTTACTGCTAAAGAGAAAAAGAGGTAAGACAAAAAATAAGTGATATGTCAGAAAAAGCCAGTTGGACAACAAAATCATCCTAAAAATAAAATACATCTCAAAATGTTGAAGTTATTCTCAGCAGCTCCAATTAAAATAATCACCAAAAACTGTCGTACTGGGCTTTCAACTGAAGAGGAAACTTGTAGCTCTGCTCTTTTCCAGATATGATCATAAATAAATGAAAAACATTTTGAAAATATATTTTGAAATGCATTAAAAAAAAATAATAATTCTACTGACAAGGTAAATTAAGAGAATTGTAGTAGTTTATAAACCTCAAATACCTTTTTTTTTTGTGGTAAGGAACCTGGTCTGGTTATTCTCAGTTCAAGTCTATGATGTTAGTTATAATTGCACTAAGGCAAATTAGGTAAAAGAATGGAATTAAGCTGTTGTAATAAGTATTTCACATCTAAACATATTTTTTCTAACCTCATAAGAATATGTATCTTATGTAGTAATCTTTTATTGCTCTAGAGAAGAAAGAGTAGCTGCAACAAAAGGGCTGAAATTTTCCCTGTTATTTGAAACATTATATTTTCTTAAAGATATGAGCATGTAGAAGTGTTAATGTGTATGGAAGAATCCTTTGTAGGAAGAGTCTGTTTTTTATAGTCTCATTTACATGTGGCACAAAACGTAATTTATTCTCTTATATGAACAGAGGAAAGGTTTTTGCAAATTAGTTGTTTCGTGTGTTGCAAGTTTGAAATGAGTTTTCCTGAATGGCTAATGAATAAAAAGATATCAGAATTTTATTAGGTGATAATTTTTAATAAAGCTTTTTATTATAAAAATCTTTTGAAAGGGGAATATTAATGCTGGTGAATAACTGAAAAGAATCATTTGCTTAAAAGGTAGCATTTTCTGGTGGTAGAAGAATTTGGACTTCACTGATACTTTGAAAACACAAATGCATAATTTCTTGAGTTATGCTGGTGTCTGTACCTTATATCAATCTCAGCTGATTTTTTTTATTTTTTAAATTTTTTTTATTATTATTATTATTTTGCTTAAACAACACTTCTAAAATTTTCTGACATTCCTACTGTGGAAAACTTGGTTGTTTGTGCTGATGGCAGATGAGGCTTTACCAGAGGATCTCTGTTCTCTAGCATCTTACTACAGAGAAAGTTCATTAAGGAGTACCTGTTCATGTAGTGAAAGATGTTATGGGTTTGGGTTTAGTTTGTGGTTTTCTCTTTCCAAGTATAGAAATGTGACTTTCAAATAAAAGAAACCTTAGATGAGACATCTGTGAGCTGGTATTGCTAATAGGTTTGGATTAAGGTACTACAGTGATTTGAGCAAGGCTGCTTATGACACAGAGCACACACATCATCAGATGGCCCTGAGGGCAGAGGTTGCAGTTTCCTTCCTCCTCTTGTCTATTACAGTACTCCAGTAACCTTTACAGAGGGTGTAGGTATGTTTAACTAACTCATTTCTCTACCTAAAAATGGTATTCCTATCTAAAAAGCAGTAACAATGTTCTGATTTACATATTTAATTTATCTGCTGCTTTCTGTTTGTAAGTGTGAATATCCAAAAAATACTAACATGGTATTGCAGACAGTCTCATGCATATGGGCTGAGATTTTTCTGGATATCATTAAATGCAATAATATTTGACTCGGAATGTGCTCGGTGTGAGAATCATTTTACCACACCGAGCACATTTTACCTTTTTAAACCTTTATTTTACCTTTTTAAACTACTACTAGAAACTCAGTCTTACAGGATATTTATTATAAACTCTCATGTCCTACTTCCCAGTGCCTATCTCTTGTCTATTTTTCCCACTGCCCTGGCAAATAGTAATTTAACAAGAAAAAATTATCAAGAAAAATGAATGATCATAGACAGTGAATTGGAGAACTCACTGGAAGAATTTTTGATCCACTTTCCCATTTGATCTATGTTTTCTTTGGCAAGATAACTCTAGCAGGTGAAGACTTCAAGATGGTATGTGAACCTATTTTAGGGTTTTTTTTTGTTTTTTTTTTGTTACTAATTTTTGAGCAGATTTTCCATGTCTTGATCAGTGATTTCCAACTCTGCTTGACAGGAATCCAGGCATGAAAGAGTTTTTTTGGCTCCACATCTGAATGCAATGCTTTTTGGTTTTTTTTTTGTTTGTTTTTGTTTGTTTGTTTTTGTTTTGTTTTGTTTTGTTTTTAATAGGCCCAAGGTAAGTCTTTTATCTTTTCTTTCCTAGTATTTCCTCCATCATAGATGAGGAAGTAGATCCTCAGATGAGGTAGATAACACATCCAGTTTGATGTCAGTCTTTAAACAATATGTAAATTGCGAGGCTGGGGAGTAAAGTTATGACAACTGTGGTAAATATTAGTCTATAATATTTATAAAGTACTTTTTTTACAAGTACTGTAAAAAAAAACTTGTGCTGGCTGATTTCCATGAAAAATATTTGGTGCTCTTCATCTAAGATGGTAAAGAGGAAGTGGAAGTACCACTACCCATGAGGTAGCTTCATGGTCATAGGAGATACCACCCAAGACAGATCTCCTCAGAAGGCTTTAATTATGCTTGGACAAGAGCAGATGTGGCCAGAGAATCAGGAAGTTGCCAGTTCCTCTGCAGTTTTCTCTATTGGCTGCACAAATAGTTTTCAGAGGAATTTGGAGGCAAATGAGCAGTAGAAGTTGTGTACTCTCACCCTATTTAAATAAGAAAATGAACAGGGAGAAATGAAAGGAATAGTTCCATTATGTAGCAAAACATTTCACTGTGGTGTGTGTTATTACATCTCTGTAAAGCTTATTGCATATTTGAATATACAAGCTCAAATCAAGGCTTTGCCTTGGGCGATCTGGGTTGAAGCCTATTCTCTTAGGGAAACCATTTTATTCTGGTTCTGCTGTTTTGGAAGCTGATCTGCTATTTCCGTTCTAGTTTATATGCTGTGAGGACACTCACATAAACCCACACTGAGCTGTATGCTCGAATGGCAGCTCTGCCTTCACCCAGTGACAGTCTCTCTCATGCAAAACCTTTCATTGTTCATCAACTGCTGACAGACTCTTTGTTTTCCAGCTAAGTAACCACAGTTTGTTGTACTACTAAGGCTTTTAACATATGCTTTTATTTAACATTAACTGCCTGATAAGAAAATGAACTGGTTGTTTTTTTATTTTTGATAAACAGTTATTTCTTATTTTTAATTTTCTTTCATTTAATATTTTATATAAGATGGTTAGATCTTCCTTTTGTAGGAAAGGAAAAAACTTACAATTTGTTCGGAGCTCCAGGTTCTTGCATCATTCGTTTTTTTTTGTTGTTTTTTTTTTTAATATATACATTTTCATTTATTTTTAAGCTCCCAGTAGCATCTTTTTACTTTTCTGATCTGTTATCAAGCTACCTCTCAAGAAAAATATATACCATATGTCTTTCACTTCCCTTTGAGTCAACATCTTCAGCCACATTGTATGGCAAAAAATAAAAGCACATTTTCTAGGGATTTTCTGACATGGTTCAGATAATGTCAGCTGTTGTGGAAGGGGAACAATCATTTTCCTTTAAAACACATCAGGTTTGGTAGATTTTAAGACTGATATTCATATCTGTAATGGAATTATGAATGCTGATGTACAAAAGGTACATTAGGTAACACATACCATCATGGCAAAAGCACCTTTTAAGTAGATTTTGTTTATGAAGGTTTGGTTGAACTTAGCTGACATTTGGTCAAGCTCTATGGAAAGAAGGGAAAGAAAGATACGGGGTTTTGTTGTTGTTGTTCTGATGCCTGTGTCAAACTGTTTATTGATAGTTATACAAAATGCTTTGGAGCATTCCTGTTCTTCTTGATAAGTTCATTGTTTGGTATTTCAGTTTTTTTTTTTTTTTTTTAAAAAAAAAGTATTGTTTCACATTCTTATTTCCAGTAGAGATCATTTTGTAAAAGAAGCGGTTTTATAGCCTTTTTATGAGAGCAATGTCATGGCTATTTCAAGGAGTAATTCCACATCAGCTTATTTCATTGCTGTTACCATCTTCTATTTTATTTTTCTGCAGATGCAATCACTCTTTTCCCCCAGAACATTTTCTTTTTGCCAGAACATTTTTCCCCTTTTTGAAACACAAAAGGTATAGAGTGGGAAACGCCTGACCTAGGATGGAGCTAACAACTGATGAGTATAAGACTGTGGTACATTAAGTGTTCTGCTTCAGCTGCAACCTTCCACCTATCCTCCACTAAAAAATCAACAATCTTAAAACAAACAAACAAACAAACAAACAAACAAAAAATAGAAGTTTCATTCATTCAGATAAAACATTGCATATTTAATAAAATATGTGATATGTAAAACAAAATATAGATTAGGTCATATGTAAAATAAGTTAAATATTAGTTTAGGTATTAGGCTGTGTCAAGTGTCCCTGACAAGGTTTCAGTAGCAGGGGGGCTACAGGGGTAACTTCTGTGGAAGGGGAGCCCAATAGTGGACACAACTGGTTCTAGCCAGCTCCAGCAGCCCTACTTCAGCACACAGCTGAGCCCATCGGCAAAGCTGGTGAGACCTCTGGGAAAACAGTTTTAAGAAAGAGTGAGAAATGCTGCAGAGGGAGAAAGGAGTAAAGGAAGACGAGTCAGAAATGGCCCTGTGAACTCCAGGGTCAAAGAAGGAGTGGGAGAAGGTGCTCCAGGCACCAGACCAGAGATTCTCCTGCAGCCTATGGATGAGATCAGGCCAGAGCAGGTACTGGCACCGTAGTCTGTAAAGAACCCTTGCTGGAACAGGTGGATATGCCTTGACAGAACTGCCACCTGTGGATAGGACCCACGCTGGAGCAGGGTTATCCTGAAGGGCTGCAGCCCATGGTTAAGACTAACACCAAAGCAGGAGAGAAGTGTGCAGAGGAAGGAATGACAAAGTTGAAGTTTTAGGAACTGCCATCTCCGTGTGGCACTTAGGAAAGGAGGGGAAAGGTAATAAAATTAGGAATAAAAGGGAAAGTGTAGGGGAGGGGGGGGGGAGGGGGGAGGTGTTGTTTTAACTTGTATTTGTTTTACATTATCCAAACCTATTACAAATGACAAGAAATTAAATTAGGTTTTCCCAAGTCTAATCTGCTTTGCCCATGGCAGCAATGGGTATGTGATCTCCCTGTCTGTATCTCAACCAATGAGTTTTTCATCTTATTTTTCCCCTTATTCTGTTAAGGAAGGGGAAGGAAGGAGCAGCTGGCAGCAGGCAAGGTTACATCACCAAATAGGTAAAGACTGAAGTGTTGCAGTACTTCAGTCTACTAATCACATGCACAGAGATATATAATTCATTTATGCTCTATATTCAATATAAGGTATGACTTTAAAGATATGACTAATTGTTTTAGATTTTATTTTTTTTAATCATAAACAAAATTATAATCTATTGGGACTTTTGTTCTAATTCAGCTAGATGCTTAAGTGAAGAAACAGATTATCATGATGTCAAATATGATAAAGCAGGCTCTGGTTTATGTAACTTGTTCATAAGGGCGTTAGAAGGAAGAAGATAATTATCAATATAGATGTTTCATTTGTATGTTGTCTGCATATCCTATGTTTTATCTTATCTTTATAGACACACAATAGCAACTTCAAAGGCCTCATTGTCTGTGCTGCTTTGAATTCTGTTATTCTTCCCATTTAGCAAATGCTATCAAAAATGTTCTAAGTGATACCGATTTTGTGTACAGCCAGGAGTAGGAAAAAGAAACCACAGAAAGTTTATGTGCAAATTGTTTTAGTATTATTTTGATATTACTTCAATAATCAGTTATGCCCTGAGATCATTATGTGCATCCAGGGTTATTCCACTTAAGCCACTGAAATGACAGGTTAGTATATTCAACAGAAGTGATGGGAAAGCTCAGTTTTGTCATCCCTAAATTTAAATGAAATATTAGAAATGAATTTGCCAACCAAAAAATTGTTGCTGAAATAACTGTGCTCTTTTAGAACAGTGCACTCCATTTTTGATCTCGAAAGATTTCTCAGAAAATTCCCTTAAAAAAGTCTACTGCTGATTATATTAAAATGCAACAGACAAAGAGCATATTTCAGAGAGGAGATGCAGATGTGAAGTGCATTTTTAAACCAACTGAGGGTCCTGCATCAAGAGAAAATCTACTTTCATACATAGCTAATTAGTTGTATATATATATATATAATTTTTTTCTCTATGACATTGTGTGTGCATTTGTACAATATGAGGACAAGGAATATACCCCCTTTGATTTACAGGTGGCTATATATTATTAGTTCATCCTTAGTTTTTGATAGATTTATATGTACATATAAAATTTTAAATATTCTGAGCACTCATTTCTGTCTGTTTTCATTCCAGTATTTAGAAAGCATGTTATGCTTCTAGATAAAGTATTTGTAGAGAGGCTTGAAAAATAACTCTACCAACTCCTCCCACAAAGGAGAGGTTAAGTGGTTCAGGAAATTGTAGGTCTGAAATATTCCTCCTTGACTAAATGAATCAACCGTGAACATTTACCACTGTCAGAAAATTAGGTCACAGATAACACGAACCAATTTTCTGCGGAAGTCCAGGAATAAGTTAATTTTACATTTGCTACTTTCTTTAAATTGTAGTGGCAATGATAAAATGTCCACACTCAACAGTGGCTACAGCCTTTGAATCTCTGGGATGATTTGAAGTGACTTTGTGTTTCTTTTCAACTTGTTCCAATGCATGACTGGAGTTCTTATTAGAATGATCTTCATGCAAGACCTGCCTGCTTCCCAGCTATCATCCACCTCCTGCTTTCCATTTTTGTCTAAAGTAAAGCTGCATCCGGCAAACACTTGGAAATACGCTGTTTGGTTACTAATTACCTGCACTGATTTACTTAGCTATGTGTTCCAACACAAGCAAGTCTTTTGTTTTCCTATTGTATCTGCCTCACTATTAGTTATAATGGTAGCATTTATGCTGTAAATGGAGTGAAAGCATGAAAGGGAGACTGTAAGTAAAGATGGGAGCACTGTGCAAGTAATAAATAAGTAGTGAAGTATTAAGGTTAGTACTAACACATGGATATGGTTGTAAAGTTTTTGTTTATATTGCCTTCAAACATTACTAAGGAATGGTTTCAAGGTTATAGACCTACCATGGAGTGTGTTAAAATATATAACGGGACTGTTGGCTATCCTAAAATAACGAGCAATAAAGTTTATGTATTAATTGTAATTATGTTTGGACAGCTTTATATTTTAATTGATGTTTCTCTGTCACCATCAATTGGCAAAAGAGAAAAATTGGTGTGTAGGTATTTAGTTAAAAGAATCTTAAGAAAAAAAAATGCAGTTTAGTTCTAAGAATTAATTCAGCTGTCCAGGATGTGGCCAGATATTAAAATATCCTGTTCTTTGAATACATAGGTGTGCTTTAAATGAAGCAAAGGTAGCTAGGTGCCTAACTGATCACCTTGCTAATACAGATTTTTTTCAAAAGAATACTTGATTGTATTTTCCCCATGCCTGCTTTCCTTTTCTTGGGGTTCCTATCATTTCCATTTGAGTTGATTGCATGGTACTTGAGCTTAAGCTCTAGCTATGCAGGAAAATTATTCCAAAGAGCTATCTTCGTATTTGTTTGTTTGTTTATAGCATCTTATCACTTCCAGGACTAGTTCCATAAACAGGTTGCAAGCATTTAGAAAAATGTTTCAGAAGAGGATGGGAGCAGAAGGCTGCCTAAAGCACTCCAGAAGCTTTAATTGCTCTCAGAGATTTTCTGTATGGTACTAAGCAAACCATTTAACAAGTCTGTTTCACCTCCCAGTGGTTAGGATGGAGAAAAGAAAGTTGGGAAAAGAAACTTTTCATTAAGAAAGTGGGGTTGCACATTGAGGTTTTTAAATATCATACAACTGCAGGTGACTAAACATGATATTTCTACCTTAAGAGTAATTCCAAGTATACCACATAGTTCTGGAATTTCGTAAGAGAAGGAATATCATGTTTAAGGAATAGATTTTTATGCTTCTTCAACATGTGCTGTATTGCATTGACACTACATTTTAGAAGAAAGACCGTCTTGGGCTTCACAGCAAAAAGGATTATGGAAGAAAGGAGACTTATATTTGAAGAAGGAAAAGAAAACACAAACATAAATAATGTTGCAGTGAGTGCTATCACTTTGCTAGTAAAGTACTGAATTTCTATGAAACATTTTACAAACACTTTTTTTTTTTTTGTTCAAAAGTGTTCAGCTGACTTGAATATTTTTGTTGTTGTTATCTGCAGTTTGAATACAATTCATTCAATCAGTAGAAGGAGGTAAAGCAAGCAGCTCAACACCATCTGGTAAACAGTTTAAGAGCTGATAAGATGCAATATGCAAAGTTTAGTTTTGAAGTTCTGTTTGTAGCTCTGATCAACTTAAATTTTGTCAGATTTGACCAGCAAGGCAAAGGCTAAAACAGAACTTAAGAAAAGATTTACTACAGAGTAATGGAAGTTTTTAAGTCAGGCTCTAGGTTGGGCATTTAAAGAAGTTAGTCCCTATATTTAGTTGGAGTTGGCGAGCCTAAGCAATGCAGGTTTGTTTTTAGACCATAAATTGCATAAAATGGCAGGGTTTTCCTGCCATTAAAATACGCAGGTGACTGTTCTTCAAAGAACTCTTGTGCCAAACTAGTAAGAGCTTTTGAGCGAGCACTGCTGATGGAAGCAGTACATGACACACTATTAATCTGAAGACTGTTGTGGATTTGTGGGTAAATAGGATAAACTAATGAGATCTAACACAGCAGAGAATGTACCAGAATAGTGGCTTGCCTTATAACAATGAAAAAAATAATAAATAAAAAAAAATTACCTTTTCCACTCTTCATCTGATTTTTTTTTTTTAAAGGTTGTCACCTCTTGTTGTATGAAACGGTCTCTTAATCTGTGTCTCTACAAATATTAAAAAGGGTTAGCCTAATTCCTGAAGAGGTAATGATTTGCAATAAATAAATGAATGACAAAAATACAGGTTGCCAGAAAGGATGGAAAACACTGGAATATGCACGTTGTTAAATGGTTCACTTTGATAATGCCATATATCTGCATTTTTTTCATAACTAGAACTGTTCTTCCTTGGGTCTGTTTTTCTTTCTGTATGAAAACTGGCTTCTTGAACTAATTGTTCCATTGTTCATCTTGGATCTTGTTCTTCTGACAGGCCTCACTGCAATCTTCCTGCAATTCTAGCTCACTATAAAACTGGTGGTGGGATTAATTTCTCTCAGATGACCTGGCAATGCCTAGTTAAACCTGCCATTCTATTAAATCTTTTCAGAAGTTACTGAAATGGTCTCAATATTTTTTCTTTATTGTAGGTTTCATATATACTGGAGAAGTTGTACATCGAATGTTAACAGCTACACAATATATTGCACCCTTAATGGCTAATTTTGACCCCAGTGTGTCAAGAAATTCAACAGTCAGATACTTTGATAATGGTATGTAGTAGTCCTTCATAAATAAATGTGTCTGTGTCCCTTGGTTCTTCATATTTTCGTAAATAATTATTTTTGAAAGAAAAATTGAATATTTTTTAAATGTCTTTTTTTTTTTTGAAACTCACAAACTGTATAAATAATGTTCCTAGACATCCATAAACCTTTCTTAATTTAGAACATGGTTAAAGGGTCATGAATGCTTTTTCCTAATTGAGTAGATCCCTTCTATATGTTAAAGTACATAAACTCAAACTAAGAATTTATTTTACCAATTTTAAAAGGACAAACATATCTTCTATAAAAGTGCAAGTTCTTTTGAACTTGAAAATATATATATACTGTCCACCTACTGGCTAAAGTGGAAATAAATGTCCTTCATGGAATGCAATACCAAGAATACACAGGAGTAGGGTGGGTATAAAGTTAATAAACCTGTCAGTGACTAAGTGTGCATGGAGTCCCAAGCCTGGAATCCAATATGCTCATCTATACTATGAGTTCTCAACAGTCCCATGTAAAAAATAAATAAATAAATAAGTAAATAAAAAGGTTAAAAGGCAAACTGCAGTGCTGCAGTGTTATACTTGAAGCTCCATAAAATATTTCAAAGGTCGTAAATCTGTGGGAATTTGTTTTATAAACTCAGTTATAATCAATATTTTGAAAATATAACTGATGTGATTAAATATCATCTGCTGCCTTACCTCAGGTAAGAGAAAATAATTTGCTACAATAATTTCAAAAGTCTCTTTAGTGATCGAATACAACGGCAGTAACTGCGTATTTTGAATTTAAAATTTAGAAATCATGAAATTTAGAATCCTGAAATCTATGATTGTTTTAATCTTCCTTGATAAGCCTGTACCATCCTTTGAATACAAAAATAATGACCATGTCCAATAATATCTCCATCATATCTCCAACCAGGTATGTAAATTTTTATGTTTCAGATCAGTAATCAAAATATAACTTTTGCACCCAATCATAACTTTTCCTTACCATCTAGTCATTACTTGCAGCATTTGTTTGTTAAGAATTCAATAAAGTAGAGTTACATGACAAAATCCTCCTGCTCACATAGGGAATTTTCAAACAGAAAAAATGATTATTTTCATTTAATATATTACCTGACATTATGGCCTGACATTTGTCATCTTTACTGACAGAATCTGAGTGCTCTGGGAAAGTCACTGCTAATTTTCATTGTATTCTTGACTTCCACTCTTTCATATCAGGTTTATCAGCTTGTATCGCATCAGTTTCATGACCAATTTGATTTTTTTATTATTATTTTTATTTTTTTGCGGGGGGAGATTTTGCATCCCTCCTTATGCATAATGAATGATGATCTATTGGACCCCATGTACTTTAGGACAAAGAATTTGCTACCTTACCCCAAACAAAAAGCAATGAATTGTAAATTGCTTTGTAAATTGTAAATTGTAAAAGAATGAATTGTATCTCCAGGTCCTTATTTCTTTTTCATCCCTGTCTGATCCCCTGGCAAATTTAGGGCTGCATCAGTAGTGGGCAAACACATAGCGTGATGACCCAATCAAGTCTTATTCATGGAGCTAATTACAAGAAACCTACACTCAAACCTACACAAAGAGCCCTGGGAATGAGGACGTAGTGTTTTGGAAGAAGCTGACATCAACTTTAGTTTGGGATTCTGAGATGCACTTATGGACTGACTATAAAAGTTTCTGGTTACTTTTGCTATGATAATTGTAAAAGTCTCTTTAAATTTATTTAAAATGAAATTGAATATAATCAACTGAATATTCAGAAAACAGTTAATAAATGTAGTCAAATAAGGAAAAGTGCACCGTGTGCAAAATTAATGAGCATATATTATACTTATGAAAGACACGTGATCGAATGATGCAACAGATTTACTGCAGTATGCACCAAAAATTTGCATGCTTATAGTTCTGTGACATCCCCTGACAAGATATGCTAATAAGAATAACTGAATATCTGTGACAAAAGATATTTCAAGAATATAGCAAAAATGCATTGAGCTAGAAGCATACTGACCCACCGTGAACACTCCAGCAAGAAATAAAATTAAAATGTTGTGAATCAAAGCACATAACTCCCATTAATGCAAAAGAAAGAAATATGTTGGGGAAGGGATATAGTCCTAGAGACAAAAAAGACATTTTCAGTATACACAGTTTTGGTGATAACTGTCTTTCAGCCAAACTGCCTGAAGGTGTCTGTAATCCTCAACATCTGTAAAACATGCTCATAGGGTATGCAAGTCACTTGGGGTACATTTTTAGTGCAATAAGTGGATATTCAGCCAGAGAACTCCCATGAATATTAACAAGTCTCTTGCAACTAAATCTCTGCAAAGCAGACTCAATATTTACCCCGTCTATGAATTCTTAGTGGTTTTAATTTAAACTAAATTTATTTATTGCGAGCATCTAATATTTTTTCAACTTGCAGAACCTCAGTGAGGACTTGTACCATGCAGAAAAAAAATTAATGCTATTTATATTAATGTGTAGTTAATGGAAGAATCTGTATTACTCAAATAATAACTTTCACAAGACAGGGAAAGCTATTAACACTTCACCTTTCAAAGCCATCAGGTTGTATGTATGTGTGTAAATATATATTTATATATGTAGTTTAAGAAAAGCCACTGTAGAGCAGTGGTTGCAGCAGCACACCTGTGAATGTTGGATTCTACCGTTAGTGATCGTTGACTCTTCGTGCAACTCCAAACAAGTCACCTGACCCCTCTTGCTTTAGCAGACTTTTGTGTGAGTAGTTGAGGTAGTTATTTGACATATATTTTGGCACTATGATGTCTACCTTTAAGAAGATTTCAACAGCAACATGTGTGTGTAATATCTTTAGCACTTCAAGATGCTGGTCTGAAAGTTGCTGAAAGAGACAAATCACTGTTTTTGTTTCAAGTAACTGCAGTTAAGTACTTTTCCTACAGTCAGTTAATATTTTTCTCACATTTTTTCTTCCCTTTGCCTCTCTACCCCCACTCTGGGGTTCACAGGCACAGCACTAGTTGTCCAGTGGGACCATGTCCATCTGCAGGATAATTACAACCTGGGCAGTTTCACTTTTCAGGCCACCCTTCTCAATGATGGGCGTATCATTTTCGGCTACAAAGAAGTAAGTTGGGTCTGAAAGTTGTCATTTAAGTAGACAAATCACTTTATACTTGTTAGGAATTTCCCTCCATTTTTGGCAAATATTTTGAAAATTCAGCTGTATGAGACCATTTTCACAGATTGCTTATAAGATCCTTATTTTGTTGAAAATTATGTTTTATTGTGAAAGTGATGTTCATGTTATGGACTTGAAAACCATCAACATGTCTCAAATATGTACTGCTAGATTTCAGCTGGTCTTTTTTGTATGGTTGTAAGTGTTGATTGTTTAGTAAATTCTCTTTGACTTTGAAAGGTAGGGCAATTTGCTTAGTTAGTTTATCTAATTTGAGCCTATTTAAAAAGACTCTAGCATCAATGGTTAATATTAAAGGTTACCTTGCTTCTGCATCTTCCATTTCTTGGCAACTGAAGTACTTCAAAGTCTCTATATTTTAAATAAAAAATAATTGTCTGTATCTCTAATGGTTAGATTGAGGTCATTTGGCTGGTCTTCATAGCACCAATATATTGCTGTCTCTATTGGGACCCTGTGCATTTTCTGTCTTTCAGAGTTTCAGTTGTTTAATTCAATACTTTAGATGAACCTTTTTTCTTGTTGCTAGACTACTGCTAAGGCTATACCTCCAGGTCAATTTCATGCAAATGAGCATCAAAAGGTAGATAAAGTTAAGTCCACAGGGACAAAAAACACTTTCTTTCACTTTCTGCTTATTTTAATCTCATTTTGGCCTGGAGAGCGTGACTTTTTCTTGAATGTGCACATCTCTTTGTTATTCTCCTTATATAAATAATTGTTATCAGTGATATATTTTATCACTGAGATTTTCCAGACTTGAAGAAATCTGGGTTTTCTTCTCTATCTACCACACGTGGGTTGTGTGCCTTCAGGCTCAGTTTTCATGCCTGTGTCAAAGCCATACATCTGAATGAAGCAGTAGCACTCTCCCTTTCATTAAAAAACTAGTGAAGGTCTGGGTTTTACTGGCAACACTCATACCTTAAGACAAATGTCTTTTCACCTTGAAAACAGGATAGCTGCAGAATACTCTTACTGTATTATTTCTGTAGACACAAGAAACTTATGGTATGCTCATGTATCTAGCATCCCTTATCTTATAAAAGATGTGCTGATGCACGGTCTTCTCTGGCTCTAAGATTGTTCCTGAATGTTATGTACAGGGTAGTAGTCTTAATCTATGGAAATGCACTTTATTAAAATTTTGATTCCAGCTTCAGAAAAACCACCTTCTGGTTACTACAATGGAGCCTGTACATTATCAAATGACTGTGCACAAAGGACTTTTATCTCCTGTTCTTGAAACCTTTGTAAAGGGAAATATATGATTTTATGATTCTGACTCTCTATATAATTAATATTAATATATATATATTAATGACTACAGAAAAAGTCCTACCTTTAAAGCCCAGAAAAGTGGGGAGTGACACTACATCTATTTTCCATTTTAAGATGAATTTGCTAAGAACTATTTAGCACTATAAATGAATATGAATTCTGACATCAAAATAGTGACATCAGAAAAATGTTGTTCTTAGCTATCAGATACTTGGCCCTTTCTGCCACTGACCAGCCCTCTACAAAATGGATCAAAAATGGGTGATATAAGCTATTCCTGTAAATTGATAGTATTTTGTGTTCAATTTGCATAAATGTAAATGATGATGTGGAATGCCAGGCCATAGAAAATGTTATTCATTTAGGAGGGCAGAAAGAGATAGGCCACCTCATTACTTTCATGTAAGTTGCATGCAGTTAGGCCATGTGGTCTATGGATAAACCTAGCAAATTCTATGTTAACACTGGCTGGGCTGCTTGGTCTCAGTGTTTCTACTGGGAGCTACTTCCAGAGCTGCACTGCTTTCTGGGGAGGAGTTTTATTAATGCCCTTTTCATTCCTTTTGAAACAGAAAGGAATTGGAATTTAGAAACATAGTAATTTCTGATTTGTTTTTGTTGTTTTTTCTCCACTGCTGAATCTTTGAAATCTCCTGCACAATACAAAGAAACTTTTCAAAAGTGACAATAGTTATGTATTTGTGGTCTGCAAATATTTTGACAAAAATATTTTGTAAAATCTCAGGGTGTTACAAATATACTTATTCCATTAGGAATTGCTTAGAGAATGGCTTTGGAGAATGAGATTTCCAGAAGACCACATGATTTGCAGTGTACCTTAGTTTATTAAAATTACCTTAGCTTTTCACTTAAGTGAGGAAAACAGAACAAAATTTCCAATCATTGATCCAGACACAAGTTGTCCAAGGAGAATAAAATGAGACACTTGTAAATTGAAATTTGCCTGTAGTCTTATATTTCTGGCTAGAAATTGGCTTATGTTCAGTGTTGAATCCATTGCTTTCTGAGGGAGTCCTTCCTTCTAGAACCATTTCTCTTGCTGGTCATGTTGTCAGGAGCCCCATTAACTCCAGTAAGATTACTTATATGAGTCCTCACTAGCATGAGTAAAAGTTGGAAGAGATTTCTACCACCTTTTTGGTGCTACTTCATTTTAGCAACACATTTCATCAAAAAATGGCATTGATGTATGATTATCCTGTGAGGTCTTCGTTGACATTGAATGTTTTCAAACTGAAACACCAATGTAAGTTATGCAACAGACAGGTTTCCAGTAACATTATAAAGCATCCCACTCTGTATGAGTGACACCAGAAGTTTATCCTGAAGAATTCATCTTTAAAACATAACTTTGATTATACATTTGATTATGCATTTAAGGGAACCATAGATAGGAATTTTTATGTCTATAGAACTTTACTTAGATTTTACCTTTTACTTATGATTTATTCAAATTTGAGATGCACTTCTTCATTTCCTCTCAGCATCCACATCAAGTTCGCTACTTCATAAAGCTGAAGCTGATCACCAAAGCAGAATCTTGGATGGGGTCTGCTGAATGGGGTCTTGGATGGGGTCTGCAGAGCTCTTCTGCCTAATCTCCTGCATTCTGTAGTTTGCATAATAGGAAGCAATTTGAAATGAATGGTTATTGTCTGAAATTAAGAATAAATTCTAAAAGAAATAAAAATTTAGAAAGCGAGCTGAGCTGCCAGAATAGAGAAATCTGGAAACATCTCAGAAAAGATAATGCGTAGGAGAAGGAGAAAAGGTGTAGCCGAGTTTTATTGTGCATTTTATCTGAAATGTACAATGAGACTTTGGTGTTTTGTCTAACTCTTACATGCTCTAAACAGATGAATCTAGCCCTAATAAAAAGCATAACTCATGTTTTCTAATCTGTTTTTCTGATATTCTTCTTGTACTTTGAGATTGGATTCAATTCAGTATTAATATCAGAATGTCATATAATATCAGAGCAAAATCAGAATGAATGTCAGCAGTGAATTACAGTAGGAATATCTAAGCACTTTTTATGTACCAAATACTGTTTCTTTTGTGTGTTCTTTGTCAGAAAGAAAAAATGGCAAGTCAAATGTTTGTTTGTTTAAAATTTATTAAGGAGCCATGCACACATATTCCATTTTAAATAAAACTAACAAAGTATCATTAGTCAGAGTTCTGTCAAGTGATCAGTATGTCAGGAAACATCATCTGGCAGAAAAAAAAAAATAGTGGTGCACCTCTGCTACATAAAATACTTAAATTACAGAGGAATCCATCCGATAGAAAATATATGTATATAGATATTCTGCAAATGAATACTTTTATGTGTTTTAGTAGTGAATACTCATTTCTTATGTTCTAGATTTCAAAGAAGTTTGATTCTCACAAGCTTTTTGTCTTTTTGAACTATTCATTATAGTCTTTACTTCTAAGTGCTTAAAGATAATGTTCCTTAGTGTAAGATTTGTTTGTATTTTTTTCTCTGTTATTAATTCAGGGCAAATTAGGTGAAGGCTTTGGTACTTAGTTAATGGTTTTAGGATTTTTTTTTCCTGAATTTCATTGGCTTGAAGGCTTTCTTTGTTCATTTAAATAGGAATGACTCTCTATTTATGTAGTCATCCAGAAACTTTTATAAAAGGTGAAATTCCTATTCAAGTTTCCCAAAAATGTGAAGTAAAAAATAATTCTAAGAGACGTGAGGTAGAGTTTCCTTCTACTTTAAGAGGAGGCAGAAGTGAATGCACCTGATTAACTATAGCACTGATGTTCCTCCTATGTGTGGTGGAAAATACTCCATTTTGAGAGTTTCAGAAACCTGTTTGTTTCCATAGTCTGGATGAATATTCTACCTGCATTCTATATTCTTGGTGTTTCTTTGCTCTGTTATTATCAAAAATATTAGCATGGAAGTAGGATCTTTATTTTGTGAGGAGTTCTGTTTATGAAACTTAAAATCCCAAATTAAGTTTCATGCAGTTTGGTCTTTAGTTAATATCTGTTGAAGAAACTGTCAATGAAAACACCTTATAATCACAGAATCATCTAGGTTGGAAGAGACCTCAAGATCATCGAGTCCAACCTCTGACCTAACACTAACAAGTCCTCCACTAAGCTCCATATCACTAAGCTCTACATCTAAACGTCTTTTAAAGACCTCCAGGGATGGTGACTCAACCACTTCCCTGGGCAGCCTGTTCCAATGCCTAACAACCCTCTCAGTAAAGAAGTTCTTCCTAATATCCTAAACTCCCCTGGCGCAACTTTAGCCCATTCCCCCTCGTCCTGTCACCAGGCACGTGGGAGAATAGACCAAACCCCACCTCGCTACAGCCTCCTTTAAGGTACCTGTAGAGAGCGATAAGGTCGCCCCTGAGCCTTCTCTTCTCCAGGCTGAACAAACCCATCTCCCTGAGCCGCTCCTCATAGGACTTGTTCTCCAGACCCCTCACCAGCTTTGTCGCCCTTCTCTGGACCCACTCAAGCACCTCCATGTCCTTCTTGTAGTGAGGGGCCCAAAACTGAACACAGTACTCGAGGTGTGGCCTCACCAGAGCCGAGTACAGGGGGACAATCACTTCCCTAGCCCTGCTGGCCACACTGCTTCTTATACAAGCCAGGATGCTGTTGGCCTTCTTGGCCACCTGAGCACACTGCTGGCTCATATTCAGCTGACTATCCATCAATACTCCCAGGTCCTTCTCTGCCTGGCAGCTTTCCAACCACTCATCTCCCAGCCTGTAGCTCTGCTTGGGGTTATTGCACCCCAGGTACAGGACCCGGCACTTGGCCTTGTTGAACTTTGTAGAGTTGACCTCAGCCCATGGGTCCAGCCTATCCAGATCCTCCTGTAGAGCCTTCCTGCCCTTGAGCAGATCGACACATGCACCTAACTTGGTGTCATATGCATACTTACTGAGGGTGCATTTGATGCCCTCATCCAGATCATCAATAAAGATATTAAAGAGGACTGGCTCCAGTACCAAGCCCTGGGGAACACCACTAGTGACCAGCCTCCAACTAGATTTGACTCCATTCACCATGACTCTTTGGGCCCAGCTATCCAGCCAGTTTTTAACCCAACAAAGCGTACGCCAGTCTAAGCCACGAGCATCCAGCTTCTTGAGGAGAATGCTGTGGGAAACAGTGTCAAAAGCCTTGCTGAAGTCAAGGTAGACCACATCCACAGCCTTTCCCTCATCCACCAAGCACATCACTTTGTCATAGAAGGAGATCAGGTTCATCAAGCAGAACCCGCCTTTCATAAACCCATGCTGACTGGGCCTGATCACCTGGTTGCTCTGTAAGTGCCGCGTGATGACTCTCAAGATACTCTGCTCCATGAGTTTCCCTGACACTGAGGTCAAACTGACAGGCCTATAGTTTCCTGGGTCTGCCCTCTGGCCCTTCTTGTAGATGGGCATCACGTTTGCTAGCCGCCAGTCGACTGGGACCACCCCCGATAGCCAGGACTGTTGATAAATGATGATAAGTGGCTTGGCCAGCTCCTCCGCCAGTTCTCTCAGTATCCTCGGGTGGATCCCATCTGGCCCCATCGACTTGTGTATATCCAAATGCTGTAGCAGGTCGCCAACCATTTCCTCATGGATAGTGAGGGCCACATTCTGCTCCCCATCCCCTTCCACCAGTTCAGGGTACTGGGTATCCAGAGAGCAACTGGTTTTGCTGATAAAGACCGAGGCAAAGATGGCATTAAGCACCTCCGCCTTTTCCTCATCTTTTGTAACTAAGTTCCCCCTCGCATCCAGTGAAGGCTGGAGATTCTCCTTAGTCCTCTGTTTTGCATTAATGTATTTGTAAAAGCATTTTTTGTTGTCTTTGATGGCAGTAGCCAGATTGAGCTCCAGATGAGCTTTGGTCTTTCTAATTGTGTCCCTGCACTGCCTCACAACATCCTTATAGTCCTCCCAAGTGGCCTGCCCTCTTTTCCAAAGATTTTAAACTCTCTTTTTACTCCTAACTGTGGCTCAAGCCACAATTCTCTGTTCAGCCAGGCCGGTCTTCTTCCACTCCGGCTTGTCCTTGGGCACATGGGGACAGACCACTCCTGCGCCATTAAGATTTCCTTCTTGAAGAGCGCCCAGCCTTCCTGGACTCCTCTGCCCTTCAGAACCACCTCCCAAGGGGCTCTACCAACCAGTGTCCTGAACAGTTCAAAGTCAGTCCTCCAGAAGTCCAATACAGCGGTTTTACTGGTCTCCTTCCTGGCTTCTCCAAGAATGGAGAACTCTACCATTTCATGGTCACTCTGCCCAAGACAGTTTTCAACTACCACATCTCCCACCAATCCTTCTCTGTTTGTGAAGAGAAGTTCTAGCGGGGCACCACCCCTGGTAGGCTCACTAACCAGCTGTGTCAGGAAGCTATCTTCCACGCTCTCCAGAAACCTCCTAGACTGCTTTCTCAGGGCTGTGTTGTGCTTCCAGGATATATCTGGGAAGTTGAAGTCCCCCACAAGAACAAGAGCTGACGATTTCACAACTTTTGTCAGCTGCCTGTAGAACTCCTCATTAGTCTCCTCATCCTGGTTTGGCGGTCTATAACAGACCCCCACAAGGATGCTTCCCTTGTTGGCCTTCCCACTGATCCTAACCCATAGGGACTCAACCTTATCATTCCCAGCCTCAAGTTCCATGACATCAAAACTCTCTCTGATACAGAGAGCCACACTACCACCCATTCCATGCTACCTGTCCCTTCTGAAGAGCCTACAGCCAGACATTGCAGCACTCCAGTCATGAGAGTGGTCCCACCACATTTCCATGATGGCAACCAAGTTGTAGTCTGCCTGCCGCATGATGGCTTCCAGCTCCTCCTGTTCGTTACCCATGCTGCGTGCATTAGTGTAGATGCACTTCAGCTGGGCCATTGCCTTCTCTCCCAACCTTGCCATAGTTACCCCTGTCACAGCTCTAATAAGCCTTGTTTCAGCCCTGTCCCCCTTCTTACCTAGTTTAAAGCCCTCTCAATGAGCCCCGCCAGCTCCTGGCCTAGGATCCATTTTCCCCTTGAAGATAGGGACCCGTCTGCGGCCATCAGGCGGGGTGCCAAGTAAAGTGCCCCATGGTCAAAAAAAAATAATAATTCTGTGTTAGCACCAGCCTCTGAGCCACGTGTTTATCAGGTGGACTTTCCGTATCCTCTCTGTACCCCTTCCTGCCACTGTAGGGATGGACAAAAACACCACCTGTACTCCCGCTCCATCCACTAACCGTCCCAGTCCCCTAAAGTCCCGTTTGATGGTCTTCAGGCTTCTTTCTTCAATGTCATCACTGCCAGTCTGGACTATTAAAAGATGATAATAGTCAGAGGGGCAAACCAGGCTGGGAAGCTTTCTGGCAATGTCCCTGACCCTGGCCCCTGGGAGGCAGTAGACTTCCCTAATGGTAGGGTCAGGCCGACAAATAGGTCCCTCTGTTTCCCTGAGACAAGAGTCACCCACGACAATCACCCTTCTTTCTGTCCTGGTGGAGACGGTCCTGAGGCGTGGAGTGCCCTAGGTATCCTCCTGGGTAGACTTACTACCTCTTCCTCAGCTACCAGTCTGTCAAGCTCCAGGGCCTTAAACCTGTTGCATAAGGGCACCTGGGAAGGTGGGGCTGGTAGAGGGGGGCATCACCTGCGATGTCGAGCAGCTTCCATTGCTCCTCAACTCCTAGGTCCCCTGCCTCTGCCTGACAGCAACAGGGCAGGGGGTCCACGCCCATTTGGGGTGTCTCACCCCGGTACCTGTCTTTCAGGCTGTGCAGGGAGTTGCTCCACAAGTCTATCTCCCGCGATACTAAGTAGTATTGCATTTCTAATTATTATTTTGCAGAATACTCTAGCCCTTATCTTTGACTCAAGTGCAGTAATTGCACCCTGTTTACCATAGCCAGAATAAGGTCAGAGGTTGTTTATTTAATCTTTTTTTGGAGAGTAAGATTCTGACTAGTCACAGATGAAGTGGAAAAGAATAAAATTTGAGAGCTTTCTGTTGGAAAATACTCCCTAGATTACTATTCCTAGGAAATAATGCAATTCAGCATGAATTCTTATTTTCCTCTCTAGTGCTAAGTATATAATCAGAAATATATATGTCAATGGCCCTGTTGCTAGCATGGATTTGGGAAGCTAGTGGCTTGTACAGTACAAGAGTACATATTATCCACGGTAGAACTAACACATATTGGAAGGATTCTAGCTAAAATCCATCCTCCAAATGTAATGCCATAAAACTCTTTGTTCAACTATTTAACATGTCGTCCTGTCATGACATATCTTGTCATTCATATGAGGAATTCAGAACACTAGCTATCTGCTTGCTACCTGTGTATTGCTGTAGTTTTCAATCAATATTTTTGTCAATTACTATAAGCCTTCTGCCAAAAGTGTGTGTTTCCTAATAGGGCATCATATGGTAAAAGCCTATTTTATCTTGACATCTTGTTCAAAAGATTTCACCTATAAACTGCCACTCAGTACACTCATTCCTGATAGACTGAAGTATTTTGTTCTGTACAATAGCTTATTTCCCCACACTATAAAGATAAATCTGCATTTGCAAATACATATGCTTAATTATGCTGTAGTTTTTCAAGTTTTTTTTCTTGGGTTATGGATTACCTTCTACTTTGTATTTCTCTTCTGTATAACTACTTGTTTGACACAGCCTATATCTCAGTTTGAAGAGCTGGTTGTATTAACTTATGAGACCTCCTTATCTTGCACAAAAACTTTCCTGTATGTCCACACATATCCAAATTTTGAACTGCTTTTTAAAATTATTGCCATTTTGCCAGAACACTTTATTGGTTACACACCTTGAACATGAATTCTGACTACATTTTGTGTCTGTAAAACCAACTCCTTTCTTCATCTGCTGTGTTTCTTACTAATTTCAAAGAGAAATAGCCATTGTATTCTTCTCATCGGTGCTTTTTTTGACTTGATTTTCAATAGCTTTAATAGGAATATCCTCCTTCTCAAAATCTTTCTTGATAGTTTCTCTAATTGTTAATATAAACATTTTTCTACAGTATTCCAAGACTGTGAAAAAATCTCTTATTTTGTTTATACTTTCATGCTGGAGAAAGTTTATAGACTTGTTACTGAATGCAGTCAGTGTTTTATTTTGAGGACTTTGAAAATATGGCTTTCAACCTTCTTATCTGATATTCCTCAACAATTGCATCAGAGCTGAACTGACACAAGCTTATCTAATAGCTGATAGAAGCCAAGTTTAAATTGATGTAAAAATGGCAGTATTACCAAGCTGCTTCTTGCAGATTGTGTATGTAAGAAGCTCCATTTAAATGTAACCAAAACAGTACAACTTCACAGACCATGGAGACAGTAAAATAATTTGAAAATTGTGACAGTTTTAATTCATCAGAACTCACTTTTTCTGTTAATAATCTCAAATTTAACTTTTCTGAGACTGATGTCATTGTAATCAGAGCTAAACAATACTTTGTGAACAAGGAAAAGAGAAACAAGCTAATGTTTAACTCAAATACCAGAGATCATACCATTAACTGACAAGCACACAATACTGAATCCTCATTCACTGAATATTTAAGCAGTTTTTTAGTTTAGAATTTTTCTTCTATGTGAAAAACACTGGCAAACAGTATAACTTTGCTAGTTTCACGTAGATAAACCCATAGCATACTATTAGATTAGCTGAGCTACCACCTTGTATCTCAGTCTCTTACACTTGATCCAGTTTCATCTGTCTTCAGACTAGTAATTTCTGGTTAAGGTTAACTGAAGGCCAGCTTTGAAAAATAATATATCCAGCTGTGATTTGAAAGCAGCGGAGGATAGAGAATCATAATTTCTCTTAGTACTTTTTCCCAGTGGTTAAAAATGTTCAGTCATATGCATACGTACCTTACTCTACTTTGAAAGTATCTTCAGGTGTGCAGCTTCCAGTTTCTGATTATATCTTTCTGTGCTAAAAGAAAAATCTCTTTAGTTATTTCTCCCCATGGCAGTAATTGTTTATGATAATCAAGTAAGCTTTCCATTTTCTTTTCGAGAAGCCAAATCAAGTTCTTTAATTCTGTTAATAGCAATTGAGAACTGCAAAAGATTTAAATTATTTCTTATGACCTTTTCATCTTCCTTCTCTTAAGTTTTCTGAATCTTTTTAAGAAATAGACCCTCCGAAAGTCTGTGTAGCATTTCAGTAATGATCTAATGTGCAGATGTAAAATGACAAACCCACTTTTAGGCTATATTTCACAGATTATGTAATCAATTATCACATCAATTAGGCTTCTTGCTGTGATTACTCCTCCAAAAGCTGGAGTTGCTTACCCACTATAATCCAAAGAGTCCTTCCGGAATTGTTGCTTTCCAGAAGATGGTCCTCAAACCTCTACCTTGCATTCTGTTCTCCAAGTTATAACTTCGCAATTTTTACAAGGTCTAACTCGGTTACTTGATCCAGGCATTTCATTATTTCTACTCTGCCAGTGTCACCTGCAGAACTGCTAAGCAGTAAATGTATGTTTTTTTCTCAATCTTTCATAAAACTCTTGGATACTATGCCAAGAGAAGCATGATATACTGTAAAGACATGCTGTCAATCTGAGCTGTCAATCTTCAGTGTGGCTGCTGTTTGTGATCAGTCTAGTTAACTACAGTAATATTGTATAAATGTTACTTGTCACTATGTTAAACACCTTACAAAATTATATAGCTATTACAGCTATACACTGATCAGCCATCCTGCAGTCATCCCCAAAGAATTAAATCAAATTTGGTAACACTTATTTTCATAAAACTATATTGCCTGGCATCAGTATTTCTGTTCTGCAAAGCCGGACTGGTCTATAGCTATCTAGGTCCCTTATTTATTTCAGTTTTAATTTTTATTTCTCCAAATACTGACAAGTGAGTATCTGTCATTTTCCAAAATTTTGTTGACAAAGAAAATTTCCCAGCTACTCCAAGACACATTAAATATGATTTTCATCAGGCCAGAAATACCTTCAAATAGGTTGTAAAACAGTTTTCAGTGCAAGTTACCTGAGACAAGTTTTTAAGTGCTTATCCCAAGCTGAACTTTCAGTTTGTGTGTTTAATGGTAGACAGTATTGCCTCCTCCTCCATGTCTTCCACATCTTCAACTGGGGGAATAAATTACTGAAAATTTCTGCCCTTCTCCATGTCATTACTATCAGTTGTTTCACCTCTGAGTTTTGATGTAAATGTTGTTATATAAGATGCAAAGCAGACTGGGATAAAATAAAAAAATAAATTAAAAAAAAAAAAAACACATTAATTTTAATCTTTATTAAGTCCTTACTCATATTATGGTGTATTGTATTACATACTTATTTATGACTTTAAAGTTACACTGGCTAAATGTTCATTCTGCCAATGCTGTAATTTGAGTCTGAATTTTTTGAGTTCAGTAGTTCAGGCATATCTTTCTGTTTTGTCTTCCAGATTCCTGTTGCTGTGACACAAATAAGTTCAACCAACCATCCAGTGAAAGTGGGACTCTCAGATGCATTTGTGGTTGTGCACAGGATCCAGCAAATTCCCAGTAAGTAGTGTGTGGTAATGCTAATGGTTTGGAGGCTGAGAAACAAGTGTAAGCTGATATCATTAAGGATGATTAGCTGCACAACAAATCACTTAGCTAATTTCAGTTTGTTAATTCAAGTGTAATTTTATTTGCTTGATAATTCCCAGTGTGGTTTTCTCCATCATTGTTTCTTTTGAGCTGATGTACTAAGTAAATAAAATTAAATAACCAGCCAAATAATGTAAAATTTAAGTGTCAACTTAAGTTATTCTATAAGATACAGTATCCAGAATATGTCTCTTTATTCATAGTAAGGAAGAAGCAATTTGTTCAGAAAAATTATCTGTATATAAATGAAAATGAAAAACATATCCAGGCCAGATGTTCTTCATACTTTAAATTCTGGACATCAAATTCATATATACATTTTAGTGAAAAGAAAAAAAGAGAAAATGTTGTTATTAAATGTCATCTTGGGCTCACATAATTTTGGCAACAGTAATTGAAGGTATCATTTAATTAAGGAAATCAAGTGTGATTTCCTGAATGCTTTGTTTTAATGTACTGTGTCCAGAACCATTTGAGATTTTGTAGCCATCAGAGAGTAAGTTTACTTTCCAGGTGTGCTGTTTCCATTAACACATTTGGAGGCCTGTAGCTAGCTAGTGCTGTCCCCCAAGAGTCAGTGCTGGGTTCAGTGTTGTTCAAATTACTCATCAGTGACCTGGACAATGGAACCGAGTGAACCCTTAGCAAGTTTGTTGATGACACAAAGCTTGGAGGAGTGGCTGATACCCCAGAGGGCTGTGCTGCCATTCAGAGGGACCTTGGCAGGCTGGAGAGATGGGCTGAGAGGAACCTCATGAAGCTCAGCAAGGGCAAGTGCAGGGTCCTACATCTAAGGAGGAATAACCCCAAGCACCACTACAGGGTGGGGGCTGACCTGCTGGAGAGCAGCTCTGCAGAGGGAGACCTGGGAGTCCTGGTGGACAGCAGGCTGACCATGTGTCTACTGGAGGGAGTTCAGAGAATGGTCACTAAGATGACAGAGGACTGGAGCACCTGTTGTATGAGGACAGACTGAGAGAACTAGGCCTGTTTAGCCTGGAAAAGAGAAGACTGAGGGGTGACCTCATTGTAATAAATGGCTCAGTCTTCAAAATAGGACTATAATCAAAGTTCACAATTTATTAAAAGAATAGAGGTAAGCAAACAGTGCTGGGTGCACCAGGAGTCTCTGCTCCACCAAGATGCACACCAGTTACATCAAGCAGCTGACTTTTATACTCCTAGGCTAATACATATTCATTACTACTTCTAAAAAAACAGGGTTATTATAATCAGTTTCCGGAATCCAAACCCTCCTACTGGAGCATGCATATCAGTCTCCGGTGGTCCCTCTGGGGGTCTCTGGGGGTCTCTCATGCTGAAGGCTCATAGTCTTCCTCCTTCTTGTCCTTCTCCTTTGTCCAACTTGGCTGTATGTCAGAGACTTGTGCAACATCCCCTGCAAGCTTTGTCTTTTAGTTGTTCTTCAGCTCTCCCTGTCTCCTTAATCTCCTGGCCAGATATCAGAGACTTGCATAGTGTCCCATGCAATAGTCATAATAGTTAGCAGTTATTCTGAAACCCCCCAGATATCAGAGACTTCAAGGAAAAACCTACAAATACATTTCCCTTCAAGCTCTCTATTGACATGAATTGCTAAAACGTTCCTTTGCAAGATACAAGAATTATATACGTTAACCACTCTGTTTTTCTTAGACTTGTGGTTGTACAACGGTATGTAAGACAGAATGTCACATTCATCATACCATGCGGCCCTAGCACTGTTCCATACTGACACGAATCAGATGAACATATCTCACATCATTAATTTATAGAAATATCTGAGGGGAGGGTGTTGAGGGAGCCAATCTCTTTTCAGTTGTGCCCAGTGACAGGACAAGAAGCAACAGGCATAAACTGAAGCACAGGAAGTTCTGCCTGAATATGAGAGGGCACTTCTTTACTGTGAAGGTGACAGAGTACTGGAACGGGTTGCCCAGAGAGGTTGTAGAGTCTCCTCTGGAGATATTCAAAACCCACCTGGATGACATCCTGCACAATGTGCTCTAGGTGATCCTGCTTGGCAGGAGAGGTTGGACTAGATGAGCTTCAGAGGTCCCTTACAACCTTGGCCATTCTGTGATTTGAACAAATATGCTAGGTACAATTTTTGATGATTCCCTAACAACAGGGTGCAAATGGATAGAGCTGAATTTGAACCAGCTTCCACAGGCCAAGTACAGGCATGTTCTCCTAAAGAGAACCTTGATAGAGGTATAGCATAGATGAGGTTGATGCAGATCATCTTTAAGACAGCCTACAGATGGGGTTGATACTGAAGTTGCAAGTACCTATGTCTCTCTCAACTCATCCTACTCCCTCTACATCAGTTTTAAACTGTCTTTGATATTGGGAGGCATAAGTCTCATGACATCAGATTACCCTGCTATGAGGAAAATGGAAAGTTTCAGTACCATCTGTTGCATGTTGTGAACTCAGTGTAGTGTGAAGAAGGTTGGCATGTCCCAATTTCACTGAACAGATCAGATCTTAGAAGAAATTTGGTTCAAAAGTATGGTAGATGTGATCTGCCTAAGGCTGCATGGATTGCTTTTGAGTACTTAGGAACCAGTGATACTAGGCAACTGCTTTTACACATTTGTGTGATGTTCGTTAAGTGAACGACCTGAACATTTCTGTGAATTTTCAGCTTATAAAAGCTCCTCAGATGAATTCAGGTAAAAATTGGTTTGATTTGTGGAAATAGTTTGTGAGAATAGTCACACAGAAATTCAGTGCAAGACATGTAAGTAGCAAGCAGACTGTCATCAGAACTCCATTGTTAAACACTAAAAAGACTTTTCTTAGGTTTACATATTTTGTAAAATTTATGATATATGCAAATCTTTATTCTAGTTTGAATGTTTCTTTCTGTAAAAATATTTCTGACATGCATTTTGTTTTACTACTAGTACATAATGTTGCATTTGATGAATATGTAGTTATTTACCTGTCTTCTGGTTTTAGTATTTCTGTCAACTTCTTCAACAAGTATTTCTGTCAATTTCTGTCACATGACACTACCTGCAAAGTGAAGTGACTCTAATTACCAGAAAATCTGTGTAGTGTTTCATCTTACTTTTTTTTTATTTTATTAAGCTACATTAAGAAGTTCCAGATGAGAAAAACAACATGGGTAAAGAGTCTAAACATGCCTCTACCAGAACTGTTTTAGTAGCATTATTCCCACATTAATAGCATTATTCCCATATAACTCCATTGCTCAACAACTGTTTCTGTGAATGGTGCTAATCTGTGATTATTTTGCTACTTTAGAACAAAAATACATTGCATTACAGCTAGTATTAATCAAGAGAACCATTGGTTTTCCGTAGATTTTCCTGAAGCCAAATTGTGGTTCCAATGAAACAAGTTTATATTAGTAAGTACAGGCACCATAATTGTACCCTGACAGAACACCAAATAATGTTGGCCCATAGGCAGCCAGTGTCAGATGCTCTTTAAATATGCATGTTCCTCCATTCCTGTTTTTCAGAGGTGTTGAATCAATAATGGCAGTAATCTGTTACTGAAAAATTGATATGGTAGAACTATTTTACTTTTAGTTATCTCTTTAAGACAATTGAAGACTATAAACTGCTGTTTGCGTCTCCCAAAGGAAGGAAAAGATAGTATATCTATTAGTTCTTGCTTAACACTTTATCAAAGACTTTTCCCTCAAGTGGAATTCAATTTCCCTTTTATGTTTATTCATTGTTATGGGGGGGGGAACAAAAAACTATTTCTACATATTTGAGTTTTGTGAGCTATTTTTGTACATGTATGTGTCTTATATTTGAAAAGGAAAGATGCATCTAATGCAACACAAGTGTATTTGAACAAAAGCATCCTCTCGATTCATTACCTGTATAATATTTTCTTGTTAGAATATATTGCTACTACTCTATTAGAATCCCTACTAGAAAATGAAACTGCTACTCTGACAGTATAGCAGTATAAGACTAAATCCACTTACTTTTAGACAAGTGGAAGCTAGTTGCAAGGTATGGAGTCTTCCCTTTCAAGACACTACGGAGAACTACTCTTGCTTTCTAATGTCAGTTTACCCTATCCTAAGTCACGTGTCTAAGATCACTGTGATCAGTTGACCTTTGGGTTTGCTTGTTGCTCATAACTGACAATTAATGAAAACCTAGACTACCTTAGACTGAGACTTATACATCAGAACAGATGTATATTAGATCAGGTAAAATTGTATAAAATGAATACCATTGGCACTAATTTCATGGCTCTGTTGTTGTTGCTTGGAAGACAGGGAGATGAAATTTACTTGGAGAGTTTTTTTCACTATGTCTTGGATCTGAAGTGATTCAATGTTTTTCTTAATAATGGTAACAAGTTGAAGCATGTAATAAGTTTTGCAACAAGCAGTTGTGAGGTATCTGGAATGTGATCACTAATATCAATATTTTGAAAAGGAAAAAAAAAAAAGCTGATTTTGGAATAGAAGCAGAATAAAAGTTGGTAGGAAAAATGACTGAGAGCTTTTTATCACAATTCCTGCTACAGGGGGAAATTACTGTTATATCTGAAATGGCATAAAAGGAAAAAAATCCAGGTGTACTAGTTAATCACATGATGGCAATAAATTACACATCTCATGAGATAAACGTGTGTGATCTTAGGAAGTTTCAGGAAGACAATTCTAATTACAATAAAATGGAGAAAAAGGGATGAGTTTTTCTGAAATACTTACCTATATGATTGAGCTTCATAAACACATCTTGGTGTGAAAGGAGTAAGAATAATTTATACAAAAATACATTTCTAAAAACTGCAGAAAAAAATATGTCAGCCAAAGGAGCATAACAATTATTTGAAAATTAAAAGCCATTTCAAAAGTTTAGATGGATAAAGCCATATTAAAAAATAAATAAATAAATAAATCTTAAAAAGAGCATTAAAGACAAGATTCAAACTCATTCTCAGACAAAACTACATAACTTTATGAAATTATGATGGTTCATATCATGTGGTCATTGTTGAGAAGAAGGAAAGTGAGAATGTCTCTTGCCTTCTTGATAAATAGAAGCCACAGAAATAGAAATCTGAGAGTATTGGGAGGACAGGGGTTAATAATTTCAATAAGGAACTACGGGAAAGAATAACAGTATTTATCATAGTGGTTTGAGACTATTGTTGGGATAAAATGAGATGAAAAACTCAAATTTGTAAGAAACAAATTTTGTTTTGACAGATTGTGGAACAAAGTCTGTATTTTGTTCCAGAAATGTATCCTAAACTTACTTTAAAACTTCAAAATGCCTTAGAATGGTATGGAGAATGGGTGGAGAACAAAGGATGATAAATCATCTTGTATAGCCATCAGTAAATATGTTTCCAAAGGGTTTGGAATGAATTTGAACCAGTGTAAGTGTCCAGAAGTCTGTCACAGACATAACATAAAAATCCTTTTTACTTCAAAGGAAATTACATTTGTAGTTTCAGGATAGTGTAAGTGAGAGTTTTTTCTTTGCACAAAAATGAAGAACATCTTTCTGGGTGAACTGAGGTAATAAACACTATCCATGTGTTTTTTCCATTGTTCATCCAGCTGAATGTCTCCTGCTAGAGTACTTTCTTTTGAGACACAGTAAGTCGCTCAATGTTACAGCACTAATCATCACAGACCTTCATCAAAAAGGTCTTCAACTATTATGGAGTTTCTCATGTTTCCATTCTTTCCTGTCTGCGAAATAAAAAGAAAAAAGAAAAAAAAAAAAAAAAGGTGGAGGAGGGAGGATTAAGCTTATTTTATCAAAGTCTATACTACTCAGTAGTCCAAATTTTTTCCAGATATTCTGTCATTATCAACATGACTTCATGTCATGAGAGTGAAAGACTTATGAGCAAAATTCTTTAATTCACTTCCTGTCACAAGGGTTATCTTTGGAAATTTAAACAATAGACATTTGCAATTATAATTTTGCAACCTACATCAACATTAAAATGTGTTGTTATGCAATGCTAGATTTTGCTAAGCATAAAGATACTTTAAGCTGTTCTATTAATGATAAAATTAAATTTAATTCTGTTGTTTAAAGCACAGGATGGTATAGTGAACTATGTAGTGATTTCTCTCTGCTGAATGAAATATACATGTATTTCATTTGTTGTTTTCCATTGGTTTCTTCTGTGGTTTCTTCCTGGGCAGGAGAAAAACAAAGTCCAAAAATATTTTTTTCAATGTGATAACATACATTTTTTTAAATTTTCATAGCTTCATGTTCACAAATACATGAGCAGTTCAGGAGGAACTGCTAGTAAAGCAAGTCTTGTATTTACATTTACAGTTGTTGGAGTACCTGTAAAGGTCTGCAAAGACTTGCTTTTCAAAAGCTCTTCTGACCATCTTTGGTGCACTTTGTATGCTCAACATTCTAAATTTCAGTATAATAGTCAATATAGAGTCTCAGTATAATAGTTCAGCAAATCATTGACTTTTTAAGTAAATTTGGAAGATTTAGAATGTTTTATTACATTTTTTTCAGTGCCATCCAAAACATTAACAACATTTTAAAAAATAATTCTGAAATCAAAATTCTAAAGTCAGACAAACCTAATTCATTCTGAGAAGGGAAAAAATATGTTTTTGATCAGCCATTTCATTTCAAAAATGCACTTTAATCAGGACTGGAAAGAGTCATCTTGAAGAATCAAAAGCAAAATGAAATTTCTGAACATTCTGAAATTGAGAACATTGAGAATTTCATGCTTGTTTTTATTAAGATGCTTAGATATAAAAAGGCTCTACAATAACACCCCTTTTATCAGTCCCTGAAAGAATATAGTTACCTAAATTTTGTTGCCATATCTTTTAAGAGTTAGAGTATGGAGTTAGGAGATTTTTGACAACTGGCTTTCTGCCTATTTTCTCTTTTTGCATTTTTACCTTGATCTGCTACTGTTGCTTGTATACACAATTTTTCCTTTTCAAGCCAGTATGTGATATAATTTTGTGATACAATACCAATGCAGATTTGGCAATATGCTTTATACACACACACACACACATACATATAACTATATATATATATATAGCTGCATATAGCTGCATATCCTTTTGTCATAGTCTGGAAATGCTTTAGAATAAATGTTAATGTGTGAAGGGAAGAGGATTTTTGCCTGAAACCAAGGTTAGCAAGAAGAGTCCTAAATTCTGAGATTTCTACAGCAGCAAAATGGAAAATTAGATCCATCAGTTTCAGAGAAAAGTTTCTGCTTCTTCCAGATAATTCAAGGAAAGTGAGACAGGCTCTGGCCTTCTGCTTCTGATTTGTCTGATAAATTATAAGGACCTGATTTGTCTGAAAAATTATTGCAGATGACACCAAATTAGGTGCATGTGTCGATCTGCTCAAGGGCAGGAAGGCTCTACAGGAGGATCTGGATAGGCTGGACCCATGGGCTGAGGTCAACTCTACAAAGTTCAACAAGGCCAAGTGCCGGGTCCTGTACCTGGGGTGCAATAACCCCAAGCAGAGCTACAGGCTGGGAGATGAGTGGTTGGAAAGCTGCCAGGCAGAGAAGGACCTGGGAGTATTGATGGATAGTCAGCTGAATATGAGCCAGCAGTGTGCTCAGGTGGCCAAGAAGGCCAACAGCATCCTGGCTTGTATAAGAAGCAGTGTGGCCAGCAGGTCTAGGGAAGTGATTGTCCCCCTGTACTCGACTCTGGTGAGGCCACACCTCGAGTAGTGTGTTCAGTTTTGGGCCCCTTGCTACAAGAAGGACATGGAGGTGCTTGAGCGGGTCCAGAGAAGGGCGACGAAGCTGGTGAGGGGTCTGGAGAACAAGTCTTATGAGGAGCTGGGCTTATTCAGCCTGGAGAAGAGGAGGCTCAGGGGCGACCTTATTGCTCTCTACAGGTGCCTTAAAGGAGGCTGTAGCGAGGTGGGGTTTGGTCTATTCTCTCACGTGCCTGGTGACAGGACGAGGGGGAATGGGCTAAACTTGCACCAGGGGAGTTTTAGGTTGGATGTTAGGAAGAACTTCTTTACTGAGAGGGTTGTTAGGCATTGGAACAGGCTGCCCAGGGAAGTGGTTGAGTCACCATCCCTGGAGGTCTTTAAAAGACATTTAGATGTAGAGCTTAGTGATATGGAGCTTAGTGGAAGACTTGTTAGTGTTAGGTCAGAGGTTGGACTCGATGATCTTGAGGTCTCTTCCAATCTAGAAATTCTGTGATTCTGTGATTCTGTGATTCTGTGACCACCCTGATTTCTTTTCCTGAAAACACTTGTACATGATTTTTCCTTTAATAATTATTTTTCCTTTTTATAAGACATTAAGAAGATTTAATGGACATTTTCCAGTTAGACGAGACCATGAATAGTGAAGGGATAGTAGCTTTACTTATTCTGTAAGCAAGTCTTCTCTCCTCCCTTTTCTTCAGCATCTTCAGTGAAGATGAAAAATGAAAAAGCATTAGTTGCAACCTAACATTTTATTTTAGCAATGAACAAACTCTCCATTAATCTTACCAAAACTTTGTGTTATTTTTGATCAGAGCACAAAATATACTGATAAAATGAGAGGTCCTGCATGCCTTTTTTACCTCAGTCTTTAGCAGCAAGACTGACTTTCAGGAATCCCAAGTCCCAGAAACCAGGACACAAGGGAGGAGAAAGGAAGATGTACCCTTGGTGGAAGAGAATAAAGCTAGGGAATACTTAATCAAAGTGGACATTCATACTCCATGGGCTAACATACTTCTCTTTATCAACAGTGTTTTTAGCATTGTCATGCTCTGGATGAGATGAAAGTGTCTGTGACCTTAGTTTTTTGGGAAGCCAGAAACTTCTTATGTCTTGCAAACCATGCAGGGAATCTGCTAGGGAAGATTCAGAGTAAGTAAGGTTATATAGCACACCAGTCAGTACCACTAATAATGAAATAGACTTCAGTTAAAGTACTGACACCCACAATTTTATTTTATTTTATTTCTTTTTTGGGGGGATAAGAGGGGTAGGTGGGAGACAGAATAATAAAAATTTTTGTGGAAACAAATTACAGTCTTCAGCATTAGCAGGAGTTCATTTAAAACACATTTTCTGATCACTGATTTGGTAGGTGCTTTTGTAGGTCTTACCATCCTGGGAACATAGACCTCTCACTGCTGGTGAGAGATTTTCTCCACCCTAGTACAACATTACCTTTGTCTTGAAAATCCTTTCTCTCCAGTGGGCTGGAAGGACATAGATAAGTACAAGGCATTTGTTAGGGGAAATGTTTGGCACATCCCAATATCTGCCCTTTATCCAGTCAGAATGACTATGTAGGTCATTCTAGCTCAGTTATAGGTACACTTCAAACCAAGAGAGAAATCCTCTATCAGAAAGGGTTAAGCCTCAAATCTGAGTCAGCCTCAAATAAATTACAGGAAGAAGTGCTTTGGAGCTAAGTATAAATATGATTGTCAAGCCAGATTCTACCTACCTGTGTCTGGGAGCTTATGCAGTGAGGGAGGATGAAGAAGCTGCTTCCCAAACAGTAACCGTGGCCAACTCAGGAGAGTTACCTCACCCAACCTCAGCACAGCTTCTCCATCCTCTGAGATTCCCCCTGCTTATTCCAGTCAAACTGATACATGTAGTTCAATGTTTCATGGGGTTTTTGTTTGTTTATTTTTTGTATGCAGTGAGGGGTATTCTCACACTTTTACGGGTTGGCCATTTGTCTTTTCCTAGAAAACCTTGTACCCTTATGCCAAGAGGCACCTTAGGCTTGGGACGTTACATCATTTTTTCTCTTCCCTTAAGAATTATTATTTGTTATTTTCCTGATTTTAGTTGAGGTTCCATTTTCCATCTGAAAAATGCCTGCAACATCCTACCAGGAGACTGTGAAAATACTTACATTTTGGTGCTATGTAGTTGCATACCAGCTGGGAAATTACTTCAAGCTGCAGAAACATAGCCTTTATACCGAGTAGCAAGGTGTGTCTTAAGCATACAAACCTAGCAGTGCAAAAACCTATCAAAGATTGAGTCTGTGGCAGTCTTTAATTCCTTTTCTTCTGTTGCATATAGCCTCAGACCAGACTGAACTGAGTAACCTGTTAATCCTTTGTACGTAAACTTATTCCTCTCTGGCATTGTTCCACAGAGGTCACTGATTATATTTAGCATTGTTCAGTTGAAGTTTAGCAGACCTTCAAAAAGAACATAGTTGGCACATGATTTTGAATCCAAGACATCAGGAAAACATTATTATTTTGTTAGGTAGGCAGTAATGGTATGCAATTTTAATTTACAAATGTGCTAATTTGCCACTCTACATTGCAGCCAGACACTTAAAATCTGGAATACTGAAAATAAATGATAGGATAGTGATCTGGAAACCAGTGTTTATGTGTCTTTTTCACACTTATCCTGTTCTTAGGTCCTACAGTTTTCTATGTATTCAAAGCCCATAAGAACAGTGCATTGACTGTATTGAATTTCTGCTTTCAGAAACTTAGGTGCAGTTAGCTTGTGTAAAGATTATGCATTACAATGCCTGTTTAGGAAGACTTGTCTTCTTTACTATAATTTTATAATATGAAAAAAAAATATTTTGGTGTATTTAGATATGAACTAGCTTGTAGCTAACAAATTTGATTAAGCAATGAACTTAGTTTTGTTTGCACATCTTGACAACAACTGACAAAGTGAACATATAAAACATTTCTCTTAAGTATGTAAGCTGAAAAATGTCATAGGAAAGTAAGCGTCTGAAATATACCCTAAAATGCCTGACAGTATGCTCAGAATTTCTACCTAAATGAACAAATAAGATGCTTGAGAGCTCACTCAGCAATTTTGTAATCATTTACCAGGAAGGGGTACCTATTTAGTCAGCACTGACAATTTCTCAAGTGGAAACAAACAAAACAAACAAACAAACAAAAAACTATAGCTTTAGCATGTTCCTCCAAAATATGTAAAGTTAAAAATTTATCCTTGAGGAAAATTGGTGCCATGTACACTTAAGGCACAGTGAGCAATCATTGCATCCACTATTTTTCACAATCTACAGACTACAAAATAATAAAGTATGATTTTTTCTTTTTCCTGGTAGATGTCCGTAGAAGAACAATTTATGAATACCATAGGGTGGAACTGCAGATGTCAAAGATCACCAACCTGTCAGCTGTTGAAATGATACCTCTTCCAAGTAAGTAAAACAAAACATAGGCAGCACATGGGCAGAAGCCAGATCTGGGGGCAACCTCATTTACAACACACACACAATTTAAAGTATTTTGTTTTATCTGTGAACTTGGAGTTATGGACAGATTCATTTACCCACTCTCAAATTTATTCCCATCTGGATGATGCATTATCTAATGCATCCTCATGTATCACAAGTTACATTAGCATAGGCATATAGCTCCCCGTAGGTTATGAATGAAATCTGTGTCAAATCATTTTTTTCAGAAGAATGCTTATGTTTGTTTCCTCACGAAAAAATAACATTTTTTCATGCTTGCAAAGCAAACACAAATACTTCTGTGTACTGTGCATCCCTTCTCAAAGGAACATCCCCAAATGCATTTTGCAATTCATTTATTTATTTTTTTTTTTGTCCAAGGTAAAACTACATTGTTTAGAAATATCTGGGTTTAAACCAACAGTTATAGTATTGTGAAAAAATAAAAAATATAAAATAAAATGGAAACAGCCTTTTTCCTGTTTTCTAATCCAGTTACAGTCCTTGCACACTTTCCTGCCAGTCTTACTATTTGTGTAGGTCTGAACGTTAACAACACCCAGGAACTCTGGAGCCAGAGAACAAAGATTTAAGGAAATACTATGCAGAAAGATATAACAAAAAAAAAAAAAAAAAGGCAATGAAGTTGAAAGAGGTGTTGTGGAAATGAGATTATATTTACAAATGGAATACAAATGAAATCCTACAAATAGAATGTACCTCTGTGCATATGGTTGTGCATTGCATTGTAATAGGTTGGGTTTAGTGTGTTATTTTGATCATCTTAGAACCTACTCATTCTGTAAATATATACTATCTGAAGATGTATCCTTTTCTTATACCTTTTGTGAGATTAATGTAGTGATTTCTGTTTATATATCTGCTTCCTAGCTTGTCTCCAGTTCAACAGCTGTGGTCCTTGTGTCACTGCCCAGATTGGCTTCAACTGCAGTTGGTGCAGTAAACTCCAAAGGTAAAGAGTATTTATTTATTTATTTATTTATTTATTTATTTATTTATTTATTTATTTATTTATTTTTGATACGGGTATACAGATGTGATCAAAGGATATCCAAAAATATTTCCAATAGGTTACTCAGTACAGGGGGATGTTATGTTTTATATACATGCATTCACATGGATATATACCTCAGTTGAAGTGTGGCTAGTGATCACGTTGTCCCGTTTCATTTCAGCAAAGAAATTAAGCAGCAAAGGTCAAAACAGTTGTCTTAGGAGTTAAGCCCTTGTTCCTGTTTCCTTAACCCCACTTTAAAATTATTCTGAAGGACTCCACATGAAGTAGAAATCAGAATAAAATTCATGTTTTCTACCTGTATCCATTGCTTCATCAAAAATAATGTAACCATAAGAGGTATGGGGTGGCAATGTAACTATAAAAGCATGCTTGTTCTTTTCACAGTAGGAAGACTGACACATCCAGGGACTCAGATTCTTTTCTCTTTTAACTTCTCATCATACTTAGTGGTCACATTTGGTGTCTTCAGCCTCTCACTGCCACATTTTATGACAAGGTGACCCACTTGTTGAGCGAAAGACTGTGGATTTTGTCTACCTAGACTTCAGTAAAGCTTTTGGCACTGTTTCCCACAGCATTCTCCTGGAGAAGCTGGCTGCTCATAGCTTGGTCAGGCATATGCTTCGCTGGGTAAAAAGACGCAAATTGTGGTGAGTGGAGTTAAATCCAGTTGGAATCTGGTCTACTGGGACACTAGAGGTGTCCCCCAGGGCTCAGTACTGGAGACAGTTCTCTTCAACATCTATATCACTGATCTGGATGAGGGGATCAAGTGAACCCTCAGTTTATAAATGACACCAAGTTAGGTGCAAGTGTTGATCCTCCCAAGGGTAGGAGGGTTCTGCAGAAGGATCTGGGTAGGCAGAACAATGGGCTGAGGCCAACTGTATGAGGGTTAACAAGTCTAAGTGCCGGGTCCTTCACTTGAGGCACAATAACCTTATGCAGTGCTACAGGCTGGGGCTGTAAAGTGGATGGAAAGTTGCACAGCAGAAAAGGACCTGGAAGTATTGGTCAATAATATGACCAATATGACCACCTGAGCACTCTGCTGGCTGAATATGAGCAGATAGACTGAATATGAACCAGCAGAGTGCTCAGGTGGGCAAAAAAGCCAACAACATCCTGGCTACTATCAGTAGTAGTGTGGAAAGCAGGACTAGGAAAGTGATTGTTCCTCTGTACTCAGCTCTGGTGAGGTCACACCTTGATTACACCTGTGTTCAGCTTTGGGCCCCACACTACAAGGACATCGAGGTACTTGAGCATGCCAAGAGAAGGGCAACGAAGCTGGTGAAGTGTCTAGAGGACAAGTCTTATGAGGAGCAGGTGACGCAGATGGGGTTATTTGGCCTAGAGAAAAGGAGGCTCAGGGGAGACCATATCATTCTCCTTAATTACCTTAAAGGAGGTTGTAGCAATGTGGGGTTTGATCTCTTCTCCCAAGTAGCAAGCAATGGGACAAGAGAAAATGGCCTCAAGTTGCACCAGGAGAGATTTAGTTTGGGTATTAGGAGAAATTTCTTTACTGAAAGGGTTGTGCTGCATTGGAACAGGCTTCCCAGGGAAATAGTCGAATCACCATCCCGTGAGGTATTTAAAAGATCTGTAATGTGGTGTTTAGTGATATAGGTTAGTGGTAGACTTGGTAGTCCTAGGTTAATGGTTAGACATGATGATCTTAGAGCTCTTTTCCAACCTAAATGACTCTATGATTCACAAGGACAGTCAAGTCAGTAGTACAAATGATTTAGACTGTGCAGAAGCTGGAGCAAAGACAGTAAAATGGCAATTCCACAGCTGTAGCCTTTACAAAAAAGTTCTTCTGTTACTGAATTTCATTGATCTTCATGAAATGAATCTTCATAGTATGAATTTATTTTACACTGGTTCTCTGACACAAAATGCAGTATCATAATGGCTATGTATCATTTTGTTTTTCAACCCCAGTGACTAGGTTCAGAAATCTTATGTATAAAGTGTATGTGTAATGAAAGGAGAAAAAGGCTATTAGCATTCTAAAATACTGTAATGATTTGATACCATGTTGAAGAACTGAAAAATAGATGATGAACCAGATATTAAGAACTTGGGGTCACTCTTATTATGTTTTCTTAAGCTTCATCTCTCACAATAAGTAATTTGATAAGTCACTCTTGTTCTCAGTGTTTTGCAAAAAGCTCTTTTGTATGGAATTGAAGCTGAAGGCACAAAACGTATAAAACGTCTTCAAGAATAAGGATAGTTGTAGAGAACCTTCCCAAGCAAGCATGAATAGATCTTGTTTACTTTATCAGTTTCTTGCTTTCATGCGTTGCTTGGTTCTCCTTCAATTAATAAATGTTGTAGCACTATCTGTTAGAAGAGTCTGTTACTTTGTAGCCAGTGTTCTCATTTCTGTTTAGATAAATTTATTTATACAAGTAAATATGAAGAGATAATAAGGTTCACACCTCTTATGAAGATCTGGCGAACCCTGAGATCCTTTGTTTTCTTCTGTAGTTTCTGAAGAACTGATTTTCCCAAGTTCTAGAATTACTATTTTGTTCACTGAGGCACAAATTCACTGTGGAGAACAGAAAGGGTTTTATACTTCACCATTAGTAGGATACAACACGAAGCATGTAGTTGCACTTTTTCCTTCCATATGGTCAGATGAATTTGTGACTACCCATTCATAATTGGCAAAATGCAATTTGCTCCTGAAAAACATACAGTCTCAACACATCTATTTCTATTCAATTAAAGTCCACATGAAAAAAAGTCGTGCTCTTTTTTCCCTGTGAAGATCACACAGCAATCAAAGATGAACCTACTGTGAAGGATCCTTGCTCTGTTTCCCAAAAACAGTCAGCTCCACACTGCAGCACTGTTGTACCTTTGATGATATGCAGCAGATAGACTGAAGAGCTTTATTGCTGTTAATTATACCATTACTAACTGTATTGAGACTGTAATTTCATGCAGGCTGTGTTCAGACATCATTTGACCAGCAGCAAAAGCAGGAACTGGTATTAATTTTTTATTTTTTATTTTTTTTAAGTATAGATCCAGAAAAGCAAACTAAGATCATGCATCTGCACAGAAATTGTAGTAGTTTAAAAACAGTCATATTGTCCAATTTATTTCTATAAGGATGAGTGATAGCAGGCTGGGCTTGAGCAAATGCAGGAATGTGTTTAGAATCGTAAAATAATTCATATTGGAAGAACCTGCTAGAGGTCATCCAGTCCAACCACCTGCTCAAATCTGGGTCAGCTGTGAGCTCAGACCAGTTTGCTCAATACTTGAATTAGCTGGATCTTGAAAACCTTTAAGGATGGTCCCCTGAACACCTTATTTTTACACTAGATTGTACCCCTTATTTTTAAAACTCTCATTTTCTACACCAATATGGCTGTGGTAACAATGCCTGTCTCAGGCCCTGTTGCCTTTCTTGTCCCTCTTCAGCTTCTGAAAAATAAAGAGTAACTTATTTCAACTAATTCAATTCTACAGAGAAACAGATCTGAAATAAGAAGTGGAAACAAAATTTGTGAAAAGGGGCAACTTGCTTCCCAAAATGTTAAAATTGAGCACCATTTTTATTTTTTATTACGGGTATATTACGGTCTAGGTTTGTTGTGATGAAAATTCATTCCTGTCAACTTTGATAATTTTGTGTTTCCTACAATACTGTCACCTGCATTCTTGCCCAGTGCCTCTCTTTTATCTTGCTGTTACTCACTGTGTTCTTTCACATTATATTCATATAGAAAAATCTTTATTTCATTGCTCAGTTTAGATATCTGGATCACTACAAAGTGCCTAATCATTTATTTCAGTAATACATTGTTTTTACCCCCCTCAAAAATAAATTCATTATGTTAAAGTATTCTTTTTGCATATGATAAAGAAACTGTGTCAAAATAATACCTAATTATTCTAGTTAAAAATTGTAAGGAATAGAAAGCTCTGAGTTCCTTCATCACAGTGGTTCTGCTTTTTCTGTATCACTGCTCCTCAGTTACTAGCCTAGACTAAATTGCCCTAGACTTTTATTTTCTGTTGTGATAAACATTGTTCTTCTGCAGCTGAATAAAATCTACTTGGAAAAACAAGGGCAAAGCACTACATGAAGTATCAACTTAGACATTTCAGAAGTGCCTAGTGAAGAAAGAATATTAATATTTACACTTTACAGTGAGTACTAGGAGGGGTTTTTGACTAAGCAGAAGTGGATGTTTAGGAGTAATGCCCAAGTAGTGCTTCTGGGCTGCAGAGTAGAGAATGATGTCACTGGCTGGACACATTGGTCTGGGAAGTGAGAAACCAAAGGCCTCTTTTCTCATAGGCAAAGCCCAAAGGGAATGGCATCTAGCCTTTGGTGCAAAACCTGAAGAAAGTGTTGAACATGGTACTGGAAGGTTCCAGTGTGGCAGTACTCTGCTAATTGATCCATTTGGTCCACTTTCTGCAGCAGGAGAGGGCCTGCTTGACAATGAGGAGACTGACAGAGTAATGAGGCTCACGTGACTGTAACAGACAGTGATGCTCCTCCTGCAGAGCTGCAGTAGCACTTTGGTACTCTAAAAAGAGAACTACCAGAGAAGATCATCTTCCATGTGATAACATGGAAGCATGTATCCAATGGGAAACAACTCTACTTATTCTACAACCCTTTTTTCTCAACAAGTTATGATCCCATTTATCCAGAGCAACTGTGCTGCTGAAAACAGCATCTTGTATCTTTTTTTCTTTGCACAAAATTTAAAACACATATTGAATAATTCACACAATCAAGTACAGTAGTTGGAAAAATAGAAAGTGTTCAAAAAAACAATATCTGAACAAGGAAAATTGACAGGAGAGTCATTGCAGAATAACTGCACTCCCCCATGTGGGCAATCTGTATTGGAATGAAAATAATTTTATTTTGCAACACAGTGGATTGTTTCCTACCTGTGACTTCAGTCCAACTGCAGTGCCTGCTCTTCAGTCTTTAGAGGTGTAGGTTATCCTTAAAGGTAATTCAGAGCAAAAACCTCTATTCCTGTTGCTCGCTACAAGCTTGAATAATGGTTTTACTTTTCATAACGGATCATCAAACTATCCACTCTGAAATCTAACATAAAGTATGTCATATAGTTCCATTATAACTGAAGAGAAGGTACTTCATTTTCATATGACTTCAGCAGATGGAGAATTCTCCTAGAAGATTTTTTTTTCTTTTTTTGAACCATGTAGAAGAGGGAGAACTGTTCCATACATAAAATAAACTAAATATAAATATGGAAGATAAGATAGATCCAGATATAGCAGAAAGCTCTGAAACTATGTCTATAAAACACCAGAAAAACTTAGCGTTTTTCTCATGTGGCTGAAACTTGGATTACTTTTACCCCTTTACCTATAACTGCCCACCATGCAGAAACTGAATGAATTCATTAACGTTAGATCTGTTCCCATGACTCTGAGCATATGCACAATTTCCAAGGATTCCTGAAATTTTAAGACAATCTTGAATTAAAAAGATGAGGGAATCCCATTTCTGATACATTTTCCTTTAATGCTGAATGCTAAAAACAGCAGTGGGTCTGTAAACCAAAATGTTACTGCTTTTCTTTATGAAATGTGTTCTGAGCAAAGTGAAAAATCACAAATGTCAGGAAATAGCAACAATAGTGAGATTTAAGTCTCAATATTTCTAATTTTTTTTTTTATGTCAATCACGGCTCCCATCTAAGCAGAAAATAAAGAGGTAGGTTATTTTGTATTCTGTACTGATTACCTGAAAAGCATGGAAGGGAAAATCTTGAGGCACTTGCCATTCTTAAGAAAACATTTAACAGTTGAAATATGAAGTGACAGTTTCCCACACTGGCCTTAAGTAATAGAAATTTTAAAAATTGTTGCCTTTTTTTCTGAACTTCTAGGAAAGTTTGAAATGTCTTGTTTATTTATTCTTCTTTGAGAAATACATTGGAAACATATTCAGTTAACTCTGACTTTATACCTGGAAATCTTTAATATCAGGAAAAGGAAAAAAAAATCTTGAATCAAGTATTGTAATATAATTTATAATCTTATGTAAACTAAAGTATTTATTGGGCTAGTAAAATACTATCCATATAGAATTACAAAAGCATAAAAATTAATATTATACAATCTGACTACATGAAACACCTGATTTAGAAAAAAAGACATTAAATATAAATAAGAAGCACTGACTGTACACATAGCTTGCTGTTAAATATCTACCTTCTTCTCATCTTTATTTGATAGCTGGCATTGTAACCAAGGTTGTAGATTCCATTATGGAACAGGGAAAGGCAGTGGACAAGATCAGAACTGAAAATACTCATCAGATGAGAAAACAGATGTATTATCCTAATCATGCAGCGAACATTTAATACATATCTTTTGTTATTATGTGCTTTGGTATAAGCCCCTTAGGTTATTTTACCAAAACTATGAAGCTCTTTAATAACAAATAAACAAAAATGAAATCTAGAAGTTTTTAACTTAGACGTTATAAACACAGTCTTCAAAAGTTCTTGAAGTTCTTATGCAATGAAATTACAGTGAAAGCATAAAACTGAAATTACTGTTGGTTTGATGGATGAAGTAGCTATCCTGGACTTTGTAGTGCAAGGTGTCAAAACGCTTTGTACTGTGTAGGGAAGGAAGTTTTACTTCATCAGCATGAAAAATCTTTCTACTTCTGTTTCTATTTTCTTGTGCTACCATTTGGAGAGCTCAATTTTCATTGAAATGCTCACTTTTAAATAGTTTCTGTTTTTAAATATTTAAGGGTTTAGTTTTCCTTGTTTGTTTGCTTCAGGGTTGCATATTCCAATCCCAAATTAAAAGACGGGGAGAAGACTTGCTGATTATTATTCAAGCTGGTTTTATTCCATCACCATTTAACTGACAGTACCGTGCTGTTATTACAAAATTGTCCACAGTATTAGCCATTGAATAACAGAAGAAAAAAAAATTGTATGGATTAAGTAAACCACCAGAGGGAGCATATATAATCCAATCAGTGTAATAGATTCATATACAAATGACAGGGAAAATCTCATTTTAAATGCTTTAGAAGGGCTAGAGATTTAAAATATAGTGTGTTCTGCAAAATGTATTCCACTCTATCAGTGTATATAACTTCATGAATTTGCTGATTATACTGCTGCTTCAGGCAAAGTAAAAGAAATGTGCCCAGACTATCTGTCTCTAGAACGTGTATTTCACCAACAACACTTCTCTATGCTGGAGTGGTTTTATATGAAAATATGTCAGAGTCCTAACACTTGTGTCTTAACAAGAGGTTTGTTGAATTAGATCAAATCTAGCCCATGATAAATGAGAAGTAATGTCAGTACTATTTTTCTAACTTGAATACTGTTTCTTTCCTGATTATGGAGCAGACAGAAATTCTCTGTAGAAATTCGGTCCTTTCATCAGTCTGCTCTGTTTAAAATGCCATATTTTTTCTTCTGTTGTAAAAGTTGTGTTGAGACATCGTCATTTTTATCAAGTACAACGAATATATCAAGAATGAATGTGTAGATTTGTCAGCACTGATACATTACTGATAAGAATGGTAAGATAACTAAATCTATACTTTATTTAGCAGAAAATTCCTCCACACCCAACTTCTTCAAATCATTTTCAAGCTGCTCTTTCTTAATTTGACAAGCTAATTTGAACACATGATCTGCAAAAATCTGTTAGGAAATTAGCATTCAATAATTGAGAATTTTATATGCATGGGAAGCCTGATGGGAGCAAAGCAAGAAAAGAAACTGCCAGAGAAGTGCTTAACGAACAAAGTATTTTCTTAAACCAGAGTGAGATTAGTGATGGTATTGTTTGCAATACAGAGAAGGAAGCCTCACAAGATCTTAGATCTTCTCAAGTGGGATAGCAATACTATTTTTAACACAGTATAAACTTCAGTGAGACTGAAATCTAACTTCCATTATGGAACATACAGGATCATGAGTTCTTAACATATTTTTATGGAAAGTTAGCCTGTATCGTAGTGAACTAGCTTTTCACTGAAATTCATACATCCGTACACAGATAAATATCAAATAAATGTCTTTTTACAAGTTGGACAAGATTGTGGAAATTGTTAGTAGCTAGATTCCATGGAATTATTGTGGAATTTCTGTAATTCTTCTTGATCACACATTGTGTGGTACAATTCCGATGATTAATACAAATAAAATGTTCAGTCTTGGAACCCAGAACTGCAGCAAAGGTGCAGTAGCCCTTGTAGGCCTGTGACATATTACAGCAACAACAGCCAGTGCACTAGATACACTGTAGAACTCTAGAGTTGAATCATCCCCCAGCCAAATCTGTCTCTTGTAGGTCTGTCAAATATCTCACATTCTTAAGGTGTCTCATAATAAACACAGAAAGGAGTTATCAAAGATAAAGAGGACAGTTAAGAACTTAAATCCCACTTAGACAAGGGGAAGCAGACATCCAGCTGTTATTTACACCTTTGAAAGTATTTACTTTTCCTGATTTGCTTGGAAGGAGGATCACAAATTTGTATTTAATTTCCATGTTTAATTTCGAAGACACACAAGATAAAATAGTGGTAAAACACCAAATAAACAGGTAGATAGCACAGCTCTTTTCTGTAGAAACTTCTTTTACTATTCTTTTATACACTAGTACCCTTTTGTTCCTCACTTATTGTATTGGAATAATAAGAAAGAAAAAAAAAAAAAAAAAAAAAAACACTTTGTCTTTAATGAACCATTCATACCTAGGACTGCAATTTCCTTATCAGCTGTAAATCTTTGAAATCTCAATAAAGTTTAGTTCAAACTTAATTCTGCACTGTTTGTTTATCCTGGGGAATGCTACAGACACTCCAAGCTTTATAACTTCAGGACAATTTGTCAGATAAATTCAGTTACATAAAAGCTTCATTAATAGATTAGCAAAAATGATGATTGTGCAGTAGGTACATTTTGTCCAATAGGCTTAATAGTTCTTGGCAGAACGTTTATTTAGTGAGGAATAAGGTATTAGATTTTCTCCTTTTCATGCCTGAGATGAATGTAATTCATAGTTCCTGACTTCTTCCTTAAATGTCAGAAAATAAGATGTTTTCAAAAATGCATTGCTGTGTACCTATTTCAAAATACTTGAATGTTCATGAGACTAGATAACAGAAATGAGCTATTACACCTTCCCGTTATATCCTAAATTGTTGGTCTAGATAATCACTTTCTCAACTGCCCATTTCTTGCCCTATTGCAAGTGTTTGTAAAAGAGAAAGAGCCAAAACGAAGAACAAACCAATTCAGAAAACCTCCAAGTTTTGTTCATGACACTTCAGTGGAGACAGATAGCTCAGGCAATCATGCCTAACTCTAGGGTACTTTATAAAACATAGGTGAATGTACTGCTGTGGAAGCCTTCATTTTGCTTTCCTTCATATAAACATCCTACCTACTGTATTACTATCTATAGAGAAATCTAATGTCTTCTGCCAATTTTGTGGCTTTCACTTATTATTAGAAAATGCTCTCATTACAAGGGAATTAAATAAAACAAACATTTAAATAAATTATGTATTTTAATTGAAAGTTTTTGCTCATTTTTTTTCTTTTTCTTTACTTTTTAGTTTCACTGAAATATATCGCCAAATGGGAGTCCCAGTTAGATTTGTTTAATTGTCAGTTCTGTGGTCATACAGATACAGTCACTTGTACAGATGTAACTACATCTTCCCATACCAAATATTTTTTGATGTAGATTTTCTAGCAAATTAAAAAGAGTCTGGGATGCGAAGCTTCCTGAGCATTAGAAATTCATTGTTTGAGCAATTAAATAGTTATGATGTTCCTTGACGTGATTTTAATCCATCCCCAGGAGCACTGTCCAGAACAGTGCCCAGGAACACTGTAGGAGTTGGAATATTCCAGTGATTATTCCCAGTTAGTTGGCAGTTTATATGCAGTCTCCTTCTTTTCAAGGTTGAGAGAGTTTTCTTGTTTGGGCTTGGGCCATCCTGTGCCAGTAGTCTTCAGTGCCAAGGAGCATTTCTAAGCATGTTTACTTTGCTAGTGTAGAAGGAGCCAAAATGATCACAACAGCCTTAACTTCTTTCCAGAGGCACTAATCTCATGGCTGTACTCCTAAATATAACTTGAGCATCACTGAAGTCATATTTGTCTAATAGTCTCCTAGGTATCTCTCTTTAATGAAGGGCCATAAATTAAGTCTCCTTTTGTAAGCATAATACTTTAAATTTTACATATTCCTATACATGTATCCCTATGTAATATTGTCAGAAATTTTAATTTAGGCAAACTTGAAATCTGCATGTCTCTTCGTGAAATTTGGATAATCTAAGTTTAAGAACAGCTAAGGAAAACTGTTCAATTTTTCAACAAGCAGCTGCGGCTTAATATATGCTTGTCTGGTTTTCAGAAAATTTGGGCTTAACTCTTGTTTCTCTTATGGAATTCTGTGTTATGTCAACTGAATCATTTAAACTCTCCTATGCTCCGTATACTCAACTCTAAAGTGGAAAAGGAAATATTTCCCCAAAGGTGACATTCATATTTTTGTTTTAAAAGGAAGAAAAAAAACACTTATGGATGATGTCCATATAAAACTTTATAGTTTGCAAAACACAGTTTGCCACTCCTTTTTATTTATTTAACCAGAATGAAATCTAACATTTAATGTTGAGGGAGGGGGATCATAGGATCATTTTAGGGGGATGCTTCATGGGAGCATCCACCCTAAAATTAAAGAGATAATTTTGATGAGCAATGCCAACACATCATCATTCTCTACTAACTTTTGTTGCAATTACCTCCTTAGTCATATATACATGCACAAACTCAAAGGCAGTGGAGAATGTAATCTAATATCAGATACTAGTATCTCCTTCCCAGAGATTTGATTGTTATTATTTTCTGCTGATTCTGTTGGAAAATCTGATACCATAATCTCAAAAATTTGACTCTAGGCTCTTCTTACAGTCTCTTTTACCTTGTAGTTATTCAAAGCAGAGCCTTTAGCAAAAGCTTCCATTTTAATCTTTATCTGCTTTTCAGCATGTTTTCTTTGTTGTTTTAAGTGACAGTAAGATTATAGAAAACATTCTCTTATTCTTCTTTAATCAGAACTCTGACAACTCCCACTTTAACTAGGATTTTTTCTTTTCTTTCTATGTGAATTGAAAATAAAACTTACCTCGTTTAACCCACTTTCATTCTTAGGCTCTTCCAGCAGCAAGAATTTCCAGTGGGAGTCCTTATTTTTACTGCCTGTTCAAACGTTGTGTCTGAGTTACAAATATTGACTCTCACCCGTGTTCAATCTCTTTAACTATAAAAGACATTTTTTTATAAAGTAAAAAAAAAAAAAAAAAAAGTGTTCAAACATCTTTTCACTTCCCTGTTTACATGACATTGCAGAATATGTAACTATTTCCTCGGAGAAATTTTCTCTCTATATATAAAGTTGTGGAACAATCATCATGTTCTAGGTTGCCTGCATGGATGTGTGCCACTAATATCTGATTATCTTCATCAATCACCTGCATGTTGTAAATTTTGAGGTATGCAACCTTAAGACAATCATGGTACTACAGACACGGATATTCTGCATCACACATTAATTCTGCTTTAGCAATTTTATTTAATTTTGTCATAAGCCTTAATATAGTACAGTCTGTTTGTAGTACTGTATATTTAAAACCCTCATATTAAGCATGTCATCTTAGCTGTTCAAGAGAAGACCTTACAACAGAGTAGGAGCAAATCCTCTTCTAACTATTCAAAAAGTCATCCTTTTCAGAAAGGAAACATAAACATAAGCAATGTGTTTAAGTATAGGATAAATACAGACAACAAATTTATGCTTGAATTTAGATAGATGGTTAGAAGTATTGAGCTAGCTGATAATTATAAATACCATACAAATACCATATAAATTTATACTACAGACACTCACAGTGACACTTCAACTTAATAAGGACATTGAGCTGTGATAAAGTTCTGAATTTCTGTCAAGAGACAGTGGAAAATAATAAAGGGAGGAAAGGATAATCTTTTCCCAGGTATCACAGTGTGACAAAAAAGTGATATTCAAAAGATGGAGGAATCAAAATGGAGCATTTTTTTGTGGGGGAATGGGAGGCAAAGCTAGACTGAGCACAAACATAATTCTTGATATATTTCTTTCTCAAAAAACACTAATGGTTTTATTTTTCACTCAGACTGACACTAAGACCAAGGCTTCCAGTGTTTTATTTTGCTTCCTATCTCCCTCAGCCTGTGAAGAAATTCCACTTTAAAATATACTAATTCTTCTTATAAGCAACTCAAACAATGTAGCTTGTATCATCAACTCTTCCTTACATGATATGACCATGAAGGAAACTTAATGGTTTAAGGCAGAAAAGAGTTCTTTCTATTCAATTTTTACTTAATTTTCCACGTAAACATTTTATTTAGAGGCATCAATAAGTATTTTAACTCACTTGATTGATTATATGGTATTTAAGAAATCATGTCAAATTTCTGGGATGCCATTCTGTTCCTAAGGGGGGAAAAAAAAAAAAAAAGGAACAGGGAACAGTAGGCTTAAAAGGGCATGAGGGCAAATGTTGTGCATTTTAACACCCATGATTCTGTCTTACCAGCTCAACTTGGTGAAATGATTTTTCCATACAGACTTTGTCCGTTCCTTGCCAATAATTTTCCATTATGTTTTCAGCTTCTATAAGTTAAACTTTGCTGAGAAAAACCCTTCTGTATAAAGGGTACCTGATTTATTATTAATCCTCTTCAAAGAGAAAAAGCACAGAAGTTTGGGTTATGCACTAAACGGACGCTTCTTGACATTTAAATATGCTCTGCCAAATAAAGGTAAATGGCATCTGGTAGGACTGATGACATCACCATCACCTTTCTAGCTATGTACAGTCAATAGAAAGGATTCTGACATCTTTTTTGTTACCCCGACTCAGCTGCGTTAATCTTCACTGTTAGACATGCAAAAGCTTTAATTTTTTACTTTGCTCTCTGAATCAGTATTCCCAAATTCCACACAAATCCTGGAATTCCTTATATTTAATGAATGTCCCTATTCTCATTTCCTAGAACATCTTTGTTATTGCTTTGCCAGGAGCAGATTTGGGTCATCACTTGAAAATTAAGTTGTTATAAAAAGGCCATGTTGACAGATGGCATAAATGGCATAGCTAATCAAATCTGCTCCAACATTTTAATGGCAACAGGGAATTATCACTATGCTACTAAATGAAGTTCTTAAAAATGTAGTCAGTAGAGCTGGTTGTGCACTGAAATTACAGTTCCCAGAATTCTAACTCAATGACACAGCAATGATGGTATTGGCTGTGGTTGACATATGTCTCAAAGGAAGTTCACAAACAGATTTACCTGGAGCCCAGCACATATAGTTCCTGAAAATGCTGCTTTCTGAGAATACTCTTTGGACTCACCATTGCTTCAATAGCAAATGATGAATAGTGTCCAGGGTTTAATATGTTTTTTTTTCAAATAGATTAATCTGAAAAGTGTTTGTAAACCCAAGTGAGGTTGTTTACATTCCATTTATTACTATAAAAATGTTTCCATTGCACCATTCTTCCAAAGTGGACCCTGTTTCCCATATTTAGTTGAAGTAGGGTAGCATTTGACATATCTTGACATCTTTCATTACATAGAGAACCAAAAATTACCTAAGGTAAGGAAACCATACTAATTGCCTTACTTGATTGCTTAGTCTTGTCAAAAGGCAGTGAGAAAGTTATTTGCTGTACAATCAGATATGTTATGGTCATGGATGCCAAAAGATATCATTTGGATATGTGAAGAAAATTTAAAAACCTTAACTGGGGAGAACCGCTTTAAAAGCAGGCCATGATGGTCTAGTTATTTACTTGCAATTTTGATAATGCTTTCCATTTTTAACAGTACCTTATGTCTAGGAAACTCTAAGTTATCATATAAACACAAGGGAATCGTTATATTAGTGTTACAAGTTACTTTAAAATTTCTTTGTCACATACTGCAAACAAGAAAAGGATATTGCAAACAGGTTATTGATATCACCTAATTTGATAAGAAATATGCATGCAACTTAAATTGTCTACAGCTACTGAGGACATAGAAGAAGCTCTAGTATTCTCAAATTGTCATGAGCACTGTTCAGAGGATCTGTTATCTAAACCCATGAACATTGATTGCATAGTAATACGTATATCTCAGTGTCTCAGATAACCTTGCCTGATAAAAACAGTGACTGGTTCATTACATCTTTTGTAGATTTGAATTTTCCTGGCTAAGAAAACTGGACAAAAACAATTCATCCCATTTACATCCATATGGTTGACATCAAACATAAAAATAGTATGGCTCAGTGCAGTCTTAAGTGTAATTATCCAGTGGAAAGGAAGCATTCCAATTTAAAAACTACAAATAACCTATAATATTGGGTTAATAATAACTCACTCATTGATAATGAGAGTTAATTCTCATTAATTAACTCTCATTGATAACGAGAGCTAATAATTCAGTTGAATTATTAACTCGTTTGCTCAAAATGGGTGAAATGGTTGACTCATATTGCAACAGCCTCTTGAATAAAAGTTATACCATGCAAATCATATGGATTTTAAAACAAATCACATAATTTATTAATTTTCTCTGTCATTCTCTCCTTTCCTTCTACTGTCCTCTAATGTTCTTGATTTCCTTCTATTTCTATCTGGCCAATGTCTATCTATTTCATCATTTAAAGATGCTCCAGTGGATTTGACCGTCACCGGCAAGACTGGGTAGACAGTGGTTGCCCTGAAGAGGTATGTGAGTAGTCCTCAGTCCATCAGAGATCTTTCTTATGATGCTTTTTTTATGATTATGAAGAAGGGTTTCAAGGCCAAAGACATCCTATATCTATCCTTGTCATTTGGTAGAAATAATGTAAATTGTAATAAATAAAAAAAAAAACTTAGGTAAACAAGGTAAACATTCTTTCTCTGAGAATACACTTAAAAAAAAAAAAAAAAAAAGTACCAGAAGCTCTGCCTCATAACAATGCCTTTTCACTGTTTTTCTCTTAGGTCTTCTCTTTTTCTTGCCAGAAAAGGGGAAGAAATTGTAATGTTCTTCCTCCCAGAAAACCCTCTGGCAGTGCAATCATGCACAGGCATTGGTGCATGTCTTACATTTTGCTTTTGAAGTCTGGCCAAATAATTTAGTACAGAAAAAAAAAAAAAACATAGATGAATTCAAATAGATTAAAGATAAATAAATAAATACAAGGCATTTGAATTTCCTTTCATGGAGAGGAAGGGAGAGAAAAATATACTTAAGCGTGTTAATAGTGAACTGTCAAACAGGAACTGTGGACCTCCTCTGAAAGACACACTTTGGATACTGCACCAACGCAGTTCATTTTCAAGATATATTTATAAATGTTATACTGGTCATTCTTTCCTAGTGTCCTCCCTTTAGAACAGGTATGGTTTTCTTTGCTTGTTTGTTTTTTTTGTTTGTTTTCATCTGGGGATTGTAGTAATAGGAAGAAAGTAATCTACAACACTTTTAATCTTCTTATGGCCATAAAAAAAAAGTTACTTTTCCATTATGGCTGCAAGGTCCTAATTCTGTCATGAGTTTCAGCAACATTGCCCTTCTAGAGTATATTGTCAGGTGAAACTAAGGGCAAAATGTAGCCCCAAGTGTCTAGTTAGGAAAGCACATTCTGTTTTATTTTCAGTAGAAGCAGAGAGAAGTAATGATATAAATCCAGTCTGATGAAAGAATTTTTTTGCTCCTATAACTGTAATTGCAAAATAACTGCATCCTACATAATGCCTTGGTAAGTGGGCTTGAAGCTTCAGCTTTGCAGTTTGTATATTGTTAAGAATGGAATTTCTGAGAGATTGATTGTCTGTGGATCACAACCTTTTCAAGAATATAAAATAAGATTTACTTGTATTATCTGTTATTATAGGGCACAATCTTTGTATTGCTTTAATCCAGACTGTAATTAGCTAAGAATTAGTTGTTCCTGGTGATGAAGTTATGCAAAAAAATCTTCTCTAACAGACAATAGTCGTACTAACCTGCCAATTCTCCCTTTTTCTTCTAGATTTACTATTGCTAATGCTCCAAAGTTTGCTGCATGTTCTGAGAGGAAATTATCGATACACTAAGTGTATCTGAGAAACTCATAGTTTGATTTGCAGTTTCAAGCTACTTAACTGCTACTTACAGTCTAGCTTTCAGGCTAGACTAGAAACAGCAGCTTACATAATGTATTCCAGAATGATACTTTGATCTCACTGCTGGAGCTCAATGAAGGATCAACAGTTAGCACAGAGGTTAATTTTAGATTTATTCATTCAATGATCATGAATAATGAGGGTTCTTATAATATTTCCTTTTTTTGTAAGTTATATTTTGAGCTAAATTTAGATGAAATTGCATTAGTGAAATTAACAGTGGCTTTCAAGCTAAAACACAAATAAATTTACAGAATAATTATAATGCAGGTACCGATACTTTTTTAATGTAATACATCATTTCCAGTAAAACAAAAAACAACCAAATACCCATATATATTAAAAGAAAGACAATACCTACCAGATTTTGACAGGCAGATCTCAAGAAAATGTACTGGCTTTGTGGGATTTCACTTCTAATTAAAATGAATAGGGATAGCAAGAATTACAGGCAGTTCCCACATTTGCTGCTAGTTAATTATTTTCCTGTAAGACTGTGTGATCCATGAAAGAAAGAAGTCATTACAGCTCAGAATTCATAAAAGTGTCCACAAATTTAATTGAATAAATAAATTAAAAAAAAAGGTGACATACTTGTGTAGAAATATTTGCCTATGAAAATTATATCTAAATTATTGTAAACTGGCATATATTATTTATTTTACATTAATATAAGAATTTTTATCTTATCTTTTTGTATAATATTTACGTTTTGTATTATAATTATTATATTATGCACCTATAATACATGCGATATTATTAATATTATAGAAATAATAGGTATATAGTTAATATGTTGCTCTGTAGTTTGGGATGTAAATATTCTCTAGCCTGAATACATACACACATTCACAGATGCATATTGTTCTGTGACTATTGCATGTAAAGCCTAGTTATATGCTGTTGTTCACACTATTCACTATGAACAGCCATGATTTAATTCCCACGTATCTGAACAATTTTTATGGCACCTAGACCAATAGCACAATGAGTATTCACAATAGAAGAGTGATAATTTGAATGATATTCTTAGGTGTTAAAATCTGGTTGGGGGAAATAACGTTTGACATTCAGAGATGACTTTGAAACTTTGTCATTAACAACTGAGCATTGTAAGTTTTGTTGCTTAATGCTCTGTAAAGCACTTCAAATGAAAAAAAAAAAAAAAGGAAGAAAATAAAATAAAATAAATAAATAAATAAAATAAAATAAAATAAAATAAAGAGCTTTTGAATTTCCTTGTTTTAGGGCTTCCATTTTCATTCTCTTTCCTGTGACAGCTTGCCCATTCTTAAATCCTTCATTCAGTGACAGTCCACCCTAAGAATGTTTTGGTTTTTGTGTGTGTGTTTTTTTCCCCAACAGTCAAAGGATAAGATTTGCGAGAAGAGTGTAGACACAACAGAAACACCTCCATACTCCACCACAACCCTTCAACCAACCACAACAAAGTTCAGAGTTTTAACAACCACCAGAGGATCCACCACTTCCCAACTGCCAACTAGCTTGCCCACAGAAGGTGAATTGCATAGAGTGCTTTTGTCTATTGTACAGACGTGACATTTGCAACTCTAAAACATATATGTTTCCTCTAAGTATGTGTTCATGTTGTCTTTTTCTCTTTGGGGTAATGGAAAGAGTAGGGAATTCCAGTCAACTACTTTTAAATTGCAACTTGCTCTTGCAAAAGTAAGTGTGGGTTTGATGAGCACTGGCAGAGGCAGAGGAGTGATGGTTGAGCAGACTGCTGGAGAGCTTGTTCATGTTCTTGTAGCTACCAGAGGCCGTAGTCCCAAATTTGTTGAAATATTAGATGGAGAAAGCCCTGTTAAAGGTAGTGAAGAAACTTCCATGACAGAGTTAAAGAATTTGTGGTCACCTTGTGTATTGTATTTAGCCCGGCAAAAATTGAAGATGAACAAAACTGAAGAACTCTTTGAAATTTTCCTGTTCACTTTTTTCAGTCAGTTGGCACTGTTCTTTCATGTAGTGCTCACAGTTGTGAAATAGTTTCTGTAGGCTTCTGAAATTAATTATCTGGGTAAATGATAAAGTGTCAGTTCTCATCCTTGTTCCACTGGCTTCTTAAATATTGCCTTTCTGTGGATGAGAATGGATTCTACTCTATGCTATGGATATCCTGTTTTCCTCCTTCTGGGGAGAATTCAGCTGGATACAAAAGCTAACCAAATCTAATCAAATAGCATCTATAAAACAGAACAGAGTAGGGACAAGATTTCTGTTGGAATTGGATATTAACACATGGGAAGCTAGCAGGTGTGTGCAGAATTTCTAAGTGGCCTCTGACAGGAAATTTTAAGCTGAAGGCATTACAATGAGGGAATCTACTGATAAAAACGACTTGGTTTTCTTTGCAGCAAGGGAAGTTCAGAAACCATCAATGGAAGATTTGGACTGCATTAGCAGAATTATTCCCATATGCACACCTGCTAATATTGCCCTGGGATTTTATTCATTAAATCTCACAAGAAGAGGGAAAGGAAATAAATAGGATTTAAAACTGGTAGACCTTTTTTATAATTCTTAGAAGAGGAGCTAGGTATTGTTTCATTTTATTGCCATATGCTGGTTCATGCAGTCCTTAATATGATAGAATGCTCAAGTATTAATGCATAACAAAAATAAATTATTTCTAAGTGCTGTGAGGTGGCCCTTATTTACAAGTATTTTGAATCCTGCTTTACACTGCAACAGTTTCATATGAAGTAAAGCCTGGTTTGTAAGTAAAAACACCATGATCTTATTCTCATTGAATTGAATATTAAATTATTTCTTAGTTGTGGAAGTTGTTTAGCATTAGAGAGAGAGTCATTTCTAAACCAAATAATGACCTAGAAATATGCTTTTTGCTACTGCTAACTTTGAATTTCCTTTATAGATGACACCAAGATAGCGCTGCACCTAAAAGATAATGGAGGTAAGAGATGATTCTTTTATTTGTAAATAATGTCAGCAGTTTATCAAATTACACCCCACTGAAATTCATTAATCAAATTCATACTGTAGAAATAGCTTTTAACAGATTCCCAAGGGACTTCAGAATTCCACATCTCTACAGAAAACCATAAGGGCAAATAAGCTTAGCAACTACTTAGTAAATTAAATGTTTTCATCTCTCTTTATAAGCCTTTAATAAAATAGGTTTAATTAACTTCTTTAAAAAATGATATATTAAAGAAAAAGTTTGAATGTATCAATACATTTATTAACTGTATTCCTGTATTATAAAAACAGAGTATTAAACTGTACAAGGAGAAGATATGATGCTAGTACTAAATTATAATATTCTTATATCAAATTTTTGATATGGTTTAGTGAAGGACTTGTTAGTGTTAGGTCAGAGGTTGGACTCGGTGATCTTGGAGGTCTCTTCCAACCTGGATGATTCTGTGATTCTGTGATTCTGTGAAATTCATTCATAATAATGTGTTATGTGACATTTTATTAATAAGCATATCCATCTTGAATCTGTGTTTCTGTATGAACACAGATCACATATTCACATTCTACTCTGTGATTTAATAAGATCAGAGTTTTCTTTAACTTGGTTCCCTGATAAGGGTCTCTGTTAAATAAGAATCTGCAGAAGACTATTCTTGTCATCTGCTGTGTGGGTTCAAGAACTGAGTCCTGAGGTTTGTTCTTTTTTCCTTTGAAGTCAATAAGAATTTTGCTATTAGAATAGGATTAGGTCATTAGGTGTAGGCTGGGTTTGTGTTTGCTTACTGAGGAGAATCAAAATATTTGGGTTGATTTCTACGGGCATTGGAACAGTCTGTCAAAGTGGAGAGTGATTTGCTGAGCAAATTGAAACAAATTATATTTCCACTGATGTAAAGGGAAATATTATTGGCACTGATTGCCTTTCCCCTGGGCAGAGGAGGCTGTTTGACATGGATTAGACACAGAAATGATGTATTCAAATAAAATCAGCTATGAACACAGTGCAGTACTGAGTACTGTTAGGCATTTTGTCTATGGGAATATCCATGAATCTTTCTTTTTCTTGAAATTAAATTACATATTATTTTGTGAAAAGTGCTCCAGTGCTCTTAGAGATCAATAAACTACGTGAATCAGTCAGCACTTCACTCACAGGTTTCACATCTGTTCTGTACATAAGATGCCTTTCCAGCTGAGCTGGACCCACTCTCTGCCCTGCAAACAGTCACTCCGGGGGCAGGCAGAGAGCCTGGGACCAGGCAGCTCTCCATCTTGAGCATCCCATCAACAGCTCAAAATAGTATGCTGTTACAGCAAAAGTAATTCAAAAGGTGGACTTTAAAATATGTATTCCAGGTTTTTCTCAGCTTGGGAGTTGCAACAGAATTATATGTCACTTGTCTTATGTTTGTCTAAGATCTGGAAAGAAAAACCCTGTGAAAGCAGATAAAATGCTGACTATTAGATAAAATAAGGGATAGCTGTGGTCTGCTTGGTGGAGTTTGTAGGGTTCATGGCATCACTTATGTTAAATATAAGACATCTGTTCCCATGCAGAACGCTGCTGCATTTTAGGATGACAAAACAACAACTGATGTGATTATTAATTTTCCTTGATCTGTTTCTTTTATTCTTGAAATAAAAATAATAAAACAAAAATAAAAGAAAAATAAAAGAAACCGACTTTAAATAACACAGAAGCAAAACAACACATCAGGATTTCTCATTCACACAGTAAACATAGCTTTTAATCTGGGAAATTCTTTCTGATAAATCTTCAATTATGCATTGAATTTTCCAGTGACCCCTAGAATAGTCTCAGATAAAACCTCTACAGCCACTAGCATGTTCTTTCATTCTCTGTGACTTGTCAGGCATTCAGGAAGAATAGATTAGTTCAGGTCACGAATATAACATCTTTACTTTTTCATACTAGATCTTGAAAACCTCTAATGTTAGGGAACCTTTTATAATGGAAAACTAAAGCTATATTAAAGCTATATAAAACTATAGGCCATTAATGGCCTATATGGTTTGATATGTCCTTGGATGGTAGCAGTCAATGTCTGGTTGTGTGCAACAAGAGGATTCTTTAGAAATTCTGCATCTCACCTCTGCCTTGAACTTTTGAAACCAACTAAAACACAACTACATTTAAATTAAATTTCAGGTTCGGGTCAAAGTTCTTTGACTTTCTAATTATATGAGAAAAGCATCTGCAAGTTAGTGCTCTAATTCATTCACAATTTTTCATGGCATATTTTATCAAAAATTTCAAATTCACTTGTTTACATTTCTTCTGTGTTCTCTCTTTCTTCATATGCACTTGATAGATGCCTAGTAGAGACAGGATTAAAACAATATAAAAAAATAGCTGGCATACCCTCATTTTTACTGAATCTTATTACTCTTTAAAATAGCAAGTAAGTATTTGTAAGATTTAAGATTTAAGATATACGCAGGAGAAAAAAAAAAAAAAAGCGTATTTTGTTATTAACTGCAGTTACTGTTATTTCATTTTTCTAATAACACAGCACAGCTGACTAAAGAGTTTAAAAGCTACAGCAATATCATATTTTCTTGTTGAAAACTCTTTGGTGGATGATTTAAATGATTGGCCAACACATCTAGACATTTGACCTTTTTAGACACCTTATTGTGATGATTTGATTGCTATAAGTCCCTCTCAATCCGTCAGCTTTATAACTCAGAAAAAAATGTGTGTGTGTTGGACATTAAGTGTCAGGAAAACTGCTAGTTCTTCTCATTCATCAAAATGTATTCAGAAATCGCTGTTAAAAAAAAAAAAAAAAAAAAAATCTTCCTCGGGGAGAAAGCTGTTTTGTACATTTATGAATAAGTCCATTCCAGCATACACAGTGACAGGAAATGTCTGTGTCCTTATGCTTGCACTCTGGTGGACTTTTTCAAAGATATTCTGGATATGAACATTAGTGATACACAGGATTAATATTAGCCTTATAAAGAACTTAATTTGAGTTTGAGAATTGTGAAACTGGTTAAGAAAATACCAAAATACAGACCTGAGTTTTGAAGTTTTGATAGAGTCTTTTTATATGTCTTATATACAGTGATACATTTACCCAGCATTAGATTTTTTTTTTAAGTGTCCCTAATGCCTGGAATCTAGCTCCCATTAGTCATCTGTCTCCTTAATCTCCCTTAAAAATTACAGTCTGAGCTCTGTGTACCATAAGAATTCTTGACAAATTGTGGGGAAAGCTCAGTCCCGTTTTTCTTCTGTATCCCGAACTCCAGGTAAAATATATAGTTACTAACACTAGTTCATGCTTGGTAATAATTATCTAACTTATTTTTTATTACTATGTTAAGTTTCTAAATAATGTGATAGTACATAAGTGTGTCTTATTGAACTGAAGCCTTCCAAAGCTGAAAACATAAGTCTCTACAGCTTGGAAAAGCAACAACCCCTGATATAAATACTACATCTTCTTTGTGCATTAAACATATAATGAAATGTATTCTAGATATTTTACACAATGGCCTGTGGACTACATGAGTATTTTTTAAAGCAATTACAAATGAAAAGCACTGAACTAATCCATTCTGGGTAAAAAAAAAAAAAAAAGATTATAGATTAATAATAATTATTTTTAAGACATTTAACTTGGTAGCATTGAAAAATTATGATCATTTCTGTTTGTTTCTTTGATACTTTGGATTATATTTAAGTGTTCCTTAGACCAGGATATTTGTGTCTTTTCCAGAATTTCTTGCATCTTTACTGCATCTCGATTTTTCTGCCATCATCTTATTAAAGCTATAATTATAAAATGATTATGATATGATTTTAAAAAATATCACCAATGAAACCTGCAGAAATTCAGTCCAAATTACTGACACTGGAACGTATCCCCTAGAAAGTAAATGTTATTTTTGGCCTCTAGACATTTTTACATCACATTAAGTATTAAACATCACATTAGCTTAAAGCATGATTTTAAAACAGTTTAAACTGAACAAAACTGTGTAGACACTTCAACTTACATTTAAGTTTGACTTACACTATTTAATTTTTTCTGGTTTTCTAAGACAGGTATAAAATGATATAAGGTATCTATTCTTACAGTTGTCATGACTTAACTTTAAAGGCATTGTTAAATCAGCATAATTTGAGAACTTTATACCATCTCAACAGGTTAACCTAGATCTAAATGGAAATCTAATGGAGAGCTAAGTGTAATAGGCTTGGTAAACTTTTAAGACTGTATTACTTTTGTCTTATTTGCTCCTGTTGCTGTCAGTGCTGTGGTAGTATGACAGCTAGTGCACACAAAAAAAAAAAAAAAAAAAAAAAGTTTCTGTGATCATCTGTCTTTATAAGTACCTACTCTGCATGGAGTTAACCCAGTGGTTGCAGGCAGCAGATTCCTACAATCTCTTCTACACTGGTCACTCATCTTTGAGATTATAGTGCATGGGTCACTGTGAAGGTTAAAAATAGAGGGTTAAAAATAGATGTCAAGTGAAAGAAGACTTATATAGTTGTATGTTTTACATTGAAGCTGACATACCTAGGGTTCTGTACCCATGAAGTGGGGGGTAGTAAATCTGGAAGCATGAGAAGTTGACCTGATGGTCTTGTGTTTGTTTTCAGTCAGGTTAAGTCAGTGGGTTGACTGAATTGAAATTCTTATAGTCTGGTAAAGTTTTGCTCTTCTGGATGTAGCAAGTCAGCTACATTGCCAGGACAAATGCCATGGTAAATTATTGAGATTCGTGATAGCCACTGCTTGATTTTACCAAGCCATTTTAATGGCTTAAATGGTCTCAAGCCACTCAGACTGAAATTAACACCAATAACAACTGTTGCAGTGTTAAGTGATATTTTAGGGCTGAAGAATGTACATCCTTAGCTTAACAAAGTTAGTGCTGGCATTCTATAAACAGAGGGATTTAGTATTAGTGCACTCACATCCGTTTACTGCACTAAGCAGTTGATGAGATTTACTGAGTTGCCCAGAATCCTAAGGAAATTTGATAACAGTTAGGTATTGAATTCAGAATTTGTGGGTTACACTTCGTAATATTCTCACTCAAAACCACCTTTCATTCCTTATGTGTAATGGGAAACCATTTTTTTTAATATTAGCCGAACCATAACTTTATAAATCATTATGAAACCAAGTAAAGTGGAGCAGTGGGTTAACCTCAGAATGTTAACAAATGCTAAGGGAATGAACCCACAAACACAAGAAAATCACACTCCATTATCATGAAGAAGCTGAGGAGTCCAGAGCATGCTGTTCCTAAAAAGGGTAGAGACCACGTTTTTATGGAGATTCCTCTGAGCCTCCGGAGAATCCTTCCAACAGTAAATTCACTTCTTCCCTCCCACAGTTGCTCTATGTAGGTCATTAATCTTCTGTTCAAGAATCTGCATTATGTACAGGAAAAAAGCTTAGGTTTGGACAACCATATACCTGCCCCATAAAACAAACAGTCTTCTGGTAGACTCACATTCCAGATATAAATGGGGGCCCCAAAGAGGGGAAAAGTTTAGTGGCTTTGCTGAGCTCACATACACTGTATCCCTGTGTGTTCAACTGTCCTGAACATTACGTACTCCTCTTCACAGGAGCATATTAACTCAAGTCCAAAATCATCCAAAGATGGCAATTCAACTTCCAGTCTAGAGATATGTACATGACAGGGTGGAGAGCTGGCAGAGTGAACCTGAATCTGTAGGTGTTCGTATCACTGACAGGCAGTTTAATTGCAAAATTACCCTGAAATAAACCTTGGAGAGGGTGTAAATTTCCCTATTCCTTGCTTAGATTACTTTAAAAAGACCGGGTATATATTACGGTAGACTTCTAATACATCAGAGAGTACCTATGCTAAGCAGTACATACCTTTTGTTTATACACCGGATTTATATAACTTGCAAAAGTAGTACCCAGTACCCAATCAAGAAGTAGAAATGGTCATCTATAAAACCAACTTTGAGTATATCACACTTTACCCCACAGCTCAGAACTTCAGACCTTCAGATTGAAATACACTGAATTAGAAACCTTAGAGTGTATAATGGAGAATGGAATCCCTGTGAACTATATATAAAGTTAAAAAAAAAAAAAAAAATTAATACGTTATCATGGCAAGTTTCAAGTGACCAAAATGATGCATTCTTTAAAGATCATAAATTTTCTGTGAATCTGTAATATTTTTACAGTAAGAATCTCTTAAAATAATGATGCAAAGAAGCTTCCCATGTGCATTTCAGTGTCATAACATTTCACATAGTTCCAGTCCAAAAAAAAGATGTCTATGAATTAAATGAGGCATTTCCCTTAGAAAGAGGTCTACTCTTTCTCTGTACTTAATTCCACTTAATTTTAGATTTTCTCACAGGGTATTACCAAGTTGTTTGTAAGCTCTTTGAAAATATGATCTATCATGTTTATATTATAATTACATACAGTAATTGTTAGTATTATATAAACGTGTGTAAAATTCCTCAGCTAGTATTTATGGGATAGTATTTTTATGTAACAAATAACCTACTAATTTTGTTTTTGTATTAATAATATCACATAAGTCTATTTTAATCAATAAATGTATTTTTATAAAGCTGGACATGCTATAGCTTCAAAATCATAGCCAAAATCAAAATGGACATTACCTAACATGTAAATTGGGGAATGCAGGGGGAGTTCCAAAGTTACCAACTGGACTATTTAAAAAAATGTCATGTTCACATGGTGGCCCTGGAAATACCACACATTGTTTCTTTAATGTTTAATCTATGTAGCGCACACGCCTAAGTAACAAGAGTGTATAAGTGTCTATTGTAGATGTGGTTATACCTGAAACTATACTTTTTTACAGTATGGCATTATTTCATCTGTAGGAAAAAATTTAATGGACTGGTATCCAGAGCCATTTTGCCACAAAACTAAGTCTGTGCCAATTTAATAAACCAGAATTTCTATACCAGTAGTGCTGCATAGATGCTCTCATACCTATGTGACAGCTTCTTATTCATCTGACCAGACAGATTAAAAAATGCTTTTAATGAACATATTTTAAGAATATGTCCTATACTACTACATGACCTAACAGCAAACACACATTTTATAATAAATCATTCCTGTATAAAAAGTAGTTGCAGAGTTTATTCTTTATCTTTTTGTAATAAATGCAGAGGTTTACCATGAAAATTCATTCATCAGGTAAAAAGAGGGGAGAAGTGTTCTTCATGGAGAAACATTAATGATTATTGTCTTTAGGCTGATTGCTGTTATTTAGATCATCTGTACCCCTGGCTTTTCTAATATAGCTGTGTCAGTCAGAAGCATCGAATAAGGTATTGCAACATACCCTGTAAAGGTGCACATGCATCTAAGTTTGTATGGAAGCTTTTTACCATCTGACTAAAATGCAAGAGTAAAAAGTGGATGTGGATGTTTCAAGGTACACGATGAAATTCTTTTTTTTTCTTTTTTCTTTTTTTTTCATATATCATTTGCCCTTAGATCCATGTCATTTTATATAAAGGAAAGCTTCTAGCTTCACATATTTTTCTTCCATTTTCCAACAAAAGTTTTTCATATCTCTGTCCTCACAGGCAGATATGTAAAGCTTCAGCAAATACATTCTTTTGCATCTCATATCATGAAAGATGTATATGTATGTATCACAGTTTTGTTTTCTTATATGTAAAACTATCAGAGTGGAAACTTCATGAGAACCTTAAGTTTAGGTAATAGAAAACGTTGGGGTTTTTTTGCATCTTTTGCAAACCTCAATGATTAATATGCAATAGTGAAATAAACAGTATTAAGAATCCATCCACAGTGTGTTTGCAAATGCTTTAGGTAACCATCCCTGTTTGTACATTCCTCTTAAAGTCAGCATCACAGTCCGCATAGGGGAGGACAAGATTTTTTTAATCACAATTCCTTCACTTTTTGTTTTCTTCTGTGCCAAAAGACTCTAATCTAATGGTAAGTAGAGATATAACATAATAATAGAAAATAAAAGATGATAGTCCCAATGTATTTATCATACAAACAATGACAACAGGGTGTTGGTTTTGGTTTTGGTTTTTCAATTATTTTTATTTTTTTTTAGACAGCATTCCAGCAGGAAAATGGTTATTTTGTGTTAGTATTTTGTGTCTTTATACTTGGGAAAAAGTTAGTTGTTGTTTCTGTACTTATTCAGAACCTAATTAGATGCAGACTAACCTTGCAGATGTTAACATGTTCCTTCTGCTTCAAAGGTTTATACATGAAAAAAAATCTGTGGAGGAATTGTAAATAGAGCACATTGTATGTAACTACTGCTATTTTGAGCACAAGAAAATGAAAGTTTGGGGAAAGTTCCACTGAGAAAGCTTGGGAAAGGGTTGGTTATAAGACAAATATCCTCCTATGGGATTAGCCTTGCTTGGAACAGCAGATGCTGCTGTGATAAGCTTAATAAGATTTCTGCACCTGAAAAAGTTTCTGTCTGAGCCCCCTTTTTTTTTTTTTCATCTATTTCCCTTGGTAGCTTTTTAAAAGAGCTGTCAGTTGATTTTGCAGCAGAGTATTTTCAAAGTTGACAACACTGTTTATAGTCTCTGTGCAAAGAGAGTGAAATCAATTTCTCATGAGTATTTGAGCCCTGGGGTCAATGAAATGAGTTTCGATTATGGAAATTATAAGTTACTTACACTTCTTTTCATCTAAGAAAAGCATTTCTTGTATTTCATTTGTTTTCAAATTTGCCATTCTGATTACTGCACTGATGTCCATGCAGTGCTCCACCCTAGACTAGTAGAAATCTAGGCAGGCTGTTGTCACCTGTGTTATTTGAAAGTGACAGCATACTCAGTTGCAAAGCTACATGCTAAATGCTGAGAAAAATATTAAATCAAAGGGGATTCATTTGATAGTCTTTACAAAGTGCTTAAGGCCTTTGCTGAAGTCCAGCATTTCTTGATGTGCAGAATACAGTGTTCTGCCTTCAATCATAAACTATCACACAGAATCACAGAATTACAGAATCACAGAATTTCTAGGTTGGAAGAGACCTCAAGATCATCGAGTCCAACCTCTAACCTAACACTAACAGTCCCCACTAAACCATATCCCTAAGCTCTACATCTAAACATCTTTTAAAGACTTCCAGGGATGGTGACTCCACCACCTCCCTGGGCAGCCTGTTCCAGTGCCTAACAACCCTTTCAGTAAAGAAGTTCTTCCTAACATCTAACCTAAAACTCCCCTGGCGCAACTTAAGCCCATTCCCCCTCGTCCTGTCACCAGGCACATGGGAGAACAGGCCAACCCCCACCTCTCTACAGCCTCCTTTAAGGTATCTGTAGAGAGCAATAAGGTCACCCCTGAGCCTCCTCTTCTCCAGGCTGAACAAGCCCAGCTCCTTCAGCCGCTCCTCATAGGACTTGTTCTCCAGGCCCCTCACCAGCTTCGTCGCCCTTCTCTGGACCCGCTCAAGCACCTTGATGTCCTTAAAGGACATTGTTACAATACAAATTGTAATGATGTAAAGTCCTTTGTAATACAAAGGACTAGTTACAATACAAATCACTCATTTAATGTAAATAGGCCTGGAAACGTGTACAAGTGATCAAGCAGTCTATGATGTACCAATGAGGTATTGAAGGGAAGAGTCAAAGAATAAGAAGCTGTCAGAAAGCAAATTATGAGACAGTCTATGAACCTTCTGCTCCTTCTGGGAAGTAGTTACTTCTCATTGTGGTGACTCACACAAGTAACTGCTCATCACTGGGAATTAATAGCCCGACTCAATGCACATAGAATACAGTAGGCCTTTTCTGATGGCCTTTCAGTTGCTTAATTTGCATTTACTTTGCAATTTGAAATACAAGTGCAAGTAATAAATATTGTTACTGACTTCATGAGGAAGAGCAGAGCAGTGCTGTGCAGATTCAGCTGTCCTGCCTCAAGGTTTAGAAAATACAGATCAAAGTAAAGGAAACTTACATGAATAAGTTCTTATTGCATATATTTATTTCCATGTTATGGTTAGAAACAGCTCTTGACTAAAATAATGCATCTTCATTTTCCTTTTCTCCCTATTATTGCAACAGGGTCATGCAGTCCTTCTTTGGGCTATTGAGGAAAAGTGTTGTTACACCTGGATGTATGAGCTATTACACTAAGGTTAACCATTTCTATTTTCTTGTATTGTTCCTTGTACAAGGCATTTAATGCTGAGTAAGGATCAATAGATACTTATTCTGTATTTTCCAGTTCATTTTTTTTTTAAATATTAGTGTGGAGTGTTTCAACTGTAATCATATTCATGGGGAAAGACCATGTACAAGCATTGTTATTGTTGTTATTGTTGTTGTTGTTAATTAATTAATTATTATTAATAATAATAATAACAATAATTTGCTGGAAGCAATACCCAGAACTCAATAGTTTTTTTTTTTAAGAGCAAATATAAGGGAGATAGCCCCTGACCTCACAGACTGTGACACTCCAAACTGTGACACAACCAAACTCTAAAACAGCACAAACAAAATGGGTACTGTAGAAATCAACCACTTTCATTATAATCAGCTTGGGAAACAAGCATGTTGAGAGGAAATTTAACAGTGGAATTGAAGAAAAAAATCCTATAAGTGAAACTAGAGACAAGTTTTTTATGGAGTAAGTCACGGAGGTGATTTGACAGATTGCCAGAAAGGCAGAAATCAGTGGAAATATTAGAAGAGTGATGCAAGTTTCTGAAGCCAAATCAGCGGTGCCCTGATGGTGTTTCTTAAACCCAGTGCTTCTTAATCACTGCTGCCTGCAGTGATGGGTAGAAGAGCCTTTCTTTTATACAAGACAATACTGAAGAATCATTGCTGATCATCATGTTTACACTAGCTGTGATACTCTGGGGTGTTCAAAGAAGTTACACCCAACCACAAGCAATCCTACATATGTTGGGTAGTTTATTGAGAGACTTTTTCACAGAGGTCACAGTGCTGTTAAAAGACTTAGTCACTTACTTGGAAGTACTACTGACAAGTTACTTGTGTGACAGAGCTGTTTTCTCCTGACAGGAACATAATATGAACAACCTCTCAGTACCAAGTTTAGTAAATAGACGATCTTCCATAACACTTTGGTACAATGTGTATTCCATTCAGACCAAGATTAAAATATTACAGGGTCATTTAGCATGCATCTGTTTTGGCACACTTTTAGCAGTCTGATTCAGTTGCACAGCTTGGTTCAAAACCCCTCTCCAAACTAATGAATCAGGCTTTCAGAATTTGTTTATTGGCCAGACCTCACAAGGATTAGTGGCATTGCTCAACCTGAGGCTTTAAAAAATAAGATACAACATTCAAAATGGATTCAATTAGCACTTGTTGTCTGAAGGGCAACTGCAGTAGTTTAATCAGGAAAGCAAAGGAAAATTCATTATGAAGGCAATTGGGAACGTCAGAAAGTCCAGATTATATTAAAATAAAAGGATATTAATTTTGTGTTTATAGAGTCAGAATTAGTAAAATGTTGAAGTTGTGAGGAGCTGGGGGGTCAGCCTCTTCTCACAAGTAACTAGTGATAAGACTAAAGGATATGTCCTCAAGTTGCGCCAGGGGAAGTTTAGGTTAGAAATGAGGAGACACTTCTCTTCAGAAAGAGAAGTCAGGCATTGGAATGGATTGCCCAGGGATGTGGTGGCGTCACTGTCCCTGGGGGTCTTCAAGGAAAGGTTGGACCTGGCACTCAGGGACATGGGTTAGTGGGTGACATTGGTAGTAGGGTGACGGTTGGACCAGATGAACTTGAAGGTCTTTTCCAACCTTAATGATTCTATGATTTGGAAGTGTCTGTTCATTATGAATGTTCAGTTGTGTGGGACAAAGACATCTGACATCTTTCCCAACTTGGAGTGCAAAAGGTAAGGAAAATGTAATACAGAAAAAGCAAATGTTCTGTTGCCAGCTGCGAAATGGAATGGATAAGACATAAGTTACTGTACTAATAAGTGTTCCATTCATGCAGCTTCCACAGATGACAGTGCTGCAGAGAAGAAAGGTGGAACACTTCACGCTGGCTTAATTGTTGGTATTCTAGTCCTGGTCCTCATTGTGGCTGCAGCCATCCTCGTGACTGTCTATATGTACCATCATCCAACATCAGCTGCTAGTCTCTTCTTCATAGAGGTAAGATAAATGTCAATAGCCCTGTCAGCTGGAAAAAAAAAAAAAGGGTCTTCAGAATAGAACTTTCTTAAATAAATCTAGAAAATATTCTTGTAAGCATAGTGTAATCTTTCAATAAATGCACCTAACCCACCTAGCAGGAGTAGCCAGTTTCATACTTAACATGTTTGTCACAGCTTTCTATTGTTTTACTTGATTCATTTTTATACAGGCTATACACAAAAAAATATATCTCAAATATCATCTCTCTTTCCTATCTTTCCTCTTCCTCTGAATAATATTTTTCATTAGCTTTCATGTGCATTGGCATTTTATTTTGGGACAAATAGTTTTCTATTATTTTCACTTGGAAAAAAGTAAAATAAAATTAAGCATTCACTAACTCTACAGAAGGGCTGAATTAAAGTAAGTTTTTACCTGGAAGCCTGTTAGCTGTTCCATTTGTAGTTTTTTTTTTTTAACACTTTGCCTCACAGTGTGGGAAGGATTATTTTCACCTAATTTTAACATCTAAATCAACTCCCTTTTCTGTAGAGAGAAACATGTTCTTATAGACCACAATTCATCTGAGCTATTTGAAACATCCCCTTTAGAATTAGATAAATCACCATTTTACTCCCTCAAATATAGACAGCTACCTTAGGTGCAGACATCTACATTGCAGATGTGGACATTTATTCAACTCAGCTCCACTGCACATGACAATATGAGAAAAGAACATTTTTCATAGGTGTTCATCTCCACCACCATGCTCTGCCCAACTCCCCCCCCCCCCCAAAAAAAAAAAAAAAGTTAATACTTTTTAAAACACTTACCTGTGTTTTTTTCAACAATGTTCCTCTGCCTTATGATAAATATGGAGCTTCTAAACATGAAAGAAAATGCTGGTTGTTTATAACCCCCACTTGCAGTAGTCTCTTGCTTTTATGAGCCTAGACACTTTCTAATGGGCAATAGTGAAGTTGCAGAAGCACTGGAAGTGTCACTAGGGACATACCAAGGGATTGCTTAGGAAAAAGTCTGGACCAAAAAGATATAGATATTCATTCTTAGTGACAATAAAATAAATTGAAGTGAGATATGAAAATGAACAGAATGATTCATCTTTAAGACAGTATTATAATAAATATACTGCTTAGATGCAACAGTGGTGACAGAAATCAAAATGAATTGTTTATCAGTATTCTAGGTTCAAGCAATGTAACTGTGTTAACCAATGGGGAACTGCATCCACATAATAAAATCAATAGCTTTCTTTCATGTCTATGTGACATTTCAAGCCATTTCTCTATTGATGTAGACACAAAACTCCACTGGTCCAAGTACAAAAGAGAATGCTTTGTCCCCTTCCATTTTTTCACACACACTGAATGCTATTTAATCAATTTAGTAAAAACAAGTTACTTATCTGTTATGATGTGACTGAGAAGGCTAAGTAGATGGCAACACCATTTGCCAGGAGGAAAGAAGAAGAACAACAAATGAAAATACACATTGATTCTTTTTCATAGTGTACTAATTTGGCAGGTTAATGATAATATCATTATTTGATATTATCATGTAAACTGTGGTGCTTTGGTCAGTTTTGGTAAACTCATTCCACTAAATTTAATCTGTAGGTGACATTGGTCAGTCTCTGTAGTGAAAGATAAAATGTCATTTAGCAAGCAATGTAGGCTTTAGAAAAAAAATATATATATATATATATATAATCTTTCTGTTTTAAATAAAGGAGGAAAAAATGAGCAAGGATAGGATAAGTATATCAGTCAAAATCAAATTTATGCAAATTGTGGCATATCTCTTTTTGCTACTAGGAAAAATGTGATACGTGTGAAATTTCAAGCCATGAAAAGGTGGGCTTTCCCTATGCTTTCTCCTTTTCCGAGATAAAAAATCTGATGGAAAGGTAAACCCACAAGGCACAGAGAAAGGGATTGCTCTGTATTTACAGCATTTCCACAAATTCCAAAACTGTAAAGCCATTATTGCTATCATAAGTACAAAAGAACAGAATAAAGCAATTTATTCTGGAACTGAAATTGCTTTTAAAAAGTTTAATCATTTAATTTCCAATATTAAATTTCCAGTACACAGTTTGATCAACTCAAGAAATAAAGAACAGAGTAGTATTCTTATATTCATCTTATCTATAGGTTGTATAGGAGTATATATCTTCTTAGACTTGCATTTTGAAACTGAATTATAAAATAAAAAGAAAATAAAAAGAAGCATAACTGGCATAAATAAGTCAATTTTACAATAAATAAATAAATAAATAAATAATTTACATTCGTGCAATTAATCAGTAATCTGTTACAGATAACTTGGTACCCCATATACCATGGCAGACAAGTTGTTTTACTTATGGGAAAGGAATTAAATGAATCAAATGTGGATCTGATGTCACCATTGTGGGGAAAGAGCTCAAGAGGATTGCCATGGGCTCAATTATGAAGTGAGAAAAAGCACATAAATATTTCTGAAATAATATTAATTTGTATGAGTCTCTTGATTAATAAAGCAAGTTGTGCAGGAAAATGTAAGAGATGCACAGGCAGCTCCCTCATGCAGTTGTCTAAAAATTATTAGTACCATATAGTCTTTTGTCAAGTTTTCTAGCCAAATCAAGATCTATATCAGTTTATCTGCCATCACTGATTAATATAAATCTAAAGCGGGATGAAACAAAGACCATCCCCCATTTGTGTTTATTTTTAAATTACTATATAAAGGAATCCCTATACAACATCATGTTGATAAACATAGCATTCATTCAAAACTGTAACACAACTAATGGAGTAATTTCTTTTTGTAGCTAAGATGGTAGGATATTGCCATGTTTTGGTAGATAATGTCATTTTCAGTCAGATTCTGCTGCTTTCTGGTTTAATAGCTGTTCAAGGAATTTTAAGTTAATTTGGTTTTTAGTCATGACTGGTTACTGAATAGAGGGAAGTAAAATAAATTGATCCCATATCTGATGCCTTAAGTCTCTTTCTCCCTTGTGTTCTCTGCAGTTATCACCCAATATTCATTTACCATTTCAGTCAGGTTTTCCCAGAGCTCATCCCAAATCCTAGTTGGGATGCCCCTCATGTTTGCCATCTAGTCCTTTTTTTATCTAAAATTCCCCCTTAATACACCCACACATGGACTGCACTAGTTAACTCTGCATTGATAAATGCAACCCCTTGTGACACCTCTGAGTAGCATTAAATGATATCCTGAATGCACTAGTTGATTTAAATAAGTTTTAAAAGACAAGAAAAAGACAAGACACACAAGACACAAGAAAGAAGAAAGACAAAGGACACACAAAAGACAATAAAAAGGTCATTTATTCCAAAAGCAACTATTCTCTTAGAACAGAGTAACATTTGATGATTGTTGTTTTTTTTCCCTAAAGTCTGAAGAAAATGTTTCCTCTAGTGGTTTTGTTCGCAACTATTGAGTGCAGCTCCACCTGGAATGAAAATGGCTACTTTGGACAAAGAGCTTGAAATATCTTGCATGCCAATGTAATTCAATTTGTCCATGACAGTGAACCACTTTAAAAGAATACCTTCAGAATTGATGAATACTTTTTCAGAACGTTTCCCTTTTTGCTAAGTATGTGGAAGATTCAAATCAAAATGCAATGTTTTCCTGTTTCTTCCAGTCCCAACACTATTCAGCATGTGTTTCATTGTTTAAGTTGGTGGCCTAGAGACAGAATGAATTATCAACTTTTTAAGCAAGGGAGTTCCAGTCAAAATTCCAATGAATGCAGACTACTTCTATAAGCTAAAAGTAAATGTTGACTAAATATTTGCTTGCAGAGTGGCAGACAAGATGTTGCATGCACTGTTCTTTTATTTCTTTGTGGTTATCCCTGTGGTATTTCCTTTCCTTTGAGTTTTTGTTGTTGTTGTTGTTGTTTGGGTTTTTTTTGTTGTTTTGTTTTTGTTTTTGTTGCTAATAATTTTCCCATTTGAATCAAGTTACATGCCTATCCTAACCTTGAGGAATCTTGTGTCTCTTGAGAACGTATAAAATATGCTTTGAACTTAGTTGCACTGATTTTTGAAAAGTAGGGTACTTTAAAATGTAGTACTTCTTCACATCTTTTTCAATAAAAGAAGAAGCTTGTAGCAGAAATCTAGCTATGCGATACATAGTTGCCCTCTAGCTATACCACTTGCATTCAGAATCTGAGGTTTGTTGGTCAAGAAGTCAAGCATGATATCCCAGCTGTAGTGGATCACCTGCCTCTGATGTAGATCATATCCTTTATTTTGCCTTCATGTTCCCACCCTCCATGGAGATTTTCCAGAGCTAATTCAGCTGCTTGGAAACATGCATATGCACATACCTACATCTTTTTTAGTTGTTTGTTTTACTTTGGTTTGGATGTTCAAGCTGGATATTTTCATAAATCTGGTTTTTCAAATGACCACACAGAGAGTTGAACTGGTGCTATGGAGCTGGGTATGTGGAGTGACCTTACAGTCAGAGTCATGAGGAGTTGCATGATCAGAGCCTGGTGGATGCACCTCAACTCTTCCTGATGTAACTTGAATTATGTCTCTACAAGTAAATTAAAGGTGCCTGGAACTGCTTTTTAGCATAGAAGGCTCTGAATTTGTAATATTTAATTCTGTCACCCTCACAGTAAGGTATGTATGTAGACTAATAGTAAGGTTTGAGGATGGTTCCTGAATCCTTAGTCATGCCCAGGGCGGTCTGAGAAAGCTCTATTAGGCATTTTTCTAACACTTGAGCTGCACGGAGGACTCTGTTGTAATGTCTGCAAATGTTCACTAGTACTCAGACCTAACACTAGATTTTCTTCAGTTTTTGACCTTCTGCTAATACATTTTGTGTTTATAGGAAGGAAGTAGGAGGAGAAAGCAATCAAAAAAAAGTTAGAGATATATTGTGGTGTTTCAGAACTTAGGAAGTTAACATGTATTTCTGGCTCACTGTTGTATATCTCTGCTTGTAGCAGTACTTCACAAAAAGAAGCCATTGTTTGACAACCAGCCTTGTTTTCCATGCACCATTTCCAGGATTCTGCATTAATGTTACAGATGCACTGTATCTCTTCAAATAAGTGAGAAGTAAACAGGAGACAGGCAAAAAGAAAGATAAAAAAAAAAAAAAGTCAGCTTCTCAGCTGGCTTAGACAAGTGGTGAAGCTTACAAAGCTCTGCTATTTTTTTTGGAGATATGGCCTTTACTTGTTATTACGCATGTGCATTTTACAGAGGATTATGCACTTAGTTTGAAAAAGTCTGGACACAGTCACCCATTTGGTTTTGTCCAGAAGCTAGGACTGAATGGTTTTTCATGAAGATGATGATTAAAAAGAAGAGAATAAGTATCATTTTTCTCTTCTTTCAAAGTCCTGCAGCATTGTGCCATTTGGGGTATTGTCATTGATCTCTCTGCCATTGCCTTATACTGATAGTAAAGTTATTTTTTCCAAAGCTTATTCAGCTCAGCAGGAACCAGAAGCTAAGCAAGGGAAACCTAAATCAGCCACAGGGGAAAAGCACTAAAATAAATAGCCAACATCGACAATAAAAGTCAAAGGTGGGGAGGAAGGAGGCATTCTGTTTCTTGTCCATCAGCAGCCAGCTACATAGATGTTCCTATAACTGCATTATTTTTATAATGATAAGAGTTTTAAATTGCAGAGATATTTTAAAGAAGCATTTCTACCAAAGACAAAAAATTAATGAAGTCAGTAAATTCCACTACTAAATTTTACAGTCTCACACAATCTATATTTTAGAAAAGGTTCTTCAAAATATTCAAATAACATGGTGTCAAGCAATTGATCTCTTCTTATTCCTAGAAATACACATCATAGGTACAGTTTCAGATATCTGAAGCATCATCCATTTCTGACTGCAATTTGCCAAGTAAATTGGTTATTTGTAGAAGAGATTAAAGACTGATGAACAAATTATAACTGCCTAAACAATATTACAGGTAACTTAATGCATGCAAACACTTATTATGGGCAAAGTAGCTGATAAAAGGAGGAGCTTTCCTTGTATTGTGAAAGTAGAAGGCCTGAATACCCAGTTGGAGTATTGCTGGACAAGTGTACTCAGACTAATCTGTCTTGCTGACATCAGGTTAAAATATGTTTCTTTAGTAAGAGGCCTTACCATAGTTTTTCCTCCTTAATTAATTTGTGTTGTTTTTTTACACTTTGCCTGGAGTTCAGTCAGTTCATCCAGAATTTGAATGGTCCTGTATTTGCATACTTCCAGTTAGGAGAATTAAACTTGGGTGCCATTGGCTAAGTATGGTTAAAAATACAACTTTTATTTAGATTTAAATATCTTTATACTTTTTGTATAGAATTGATGTTCAATTCTACATCAAAGTAAGATGCAACCTTCAGAAAAAGTGGTGAAACAGTCCTCTGAATATTTAAAAGATTTTTAATACAAAAATAATCAATAGAGAAGGCAAAGTTGCATTAAAGCATTTAGCCCAAAATGTACTCAATTACTCAATATCTTCAACATTTATATTGGTTAGTGGGAAATAAAGTTTGCTAGGGTGATCTGGAGAGTCTTTCAAGACTCTGAAAGATTGACTTTCACACATTAAGCCAAGTATTTGTACTTGTGTAAGCTAAGTTTGGAAAGATAATATTTCTGTGTCTTGGTGAAACCCACAGCTCAAGTTCAGCTCACTGCTGAATAGGAATGAAGAGTTGATCCTCACAAACACTCTGCTTGCTTCCTTGCCTGCTTCTGGTTATTTTATACATAACAAAATTTTGATAATCTTTTAGAAGATCTTCAGCACAAAGTGTCTATGAGGCAGGGATGGGAAGATGACAGAGTAGAAGAACTTTCATAATGTATTGCTCTTCTGACATCATAAAATTCTGTATAGAATTCTGTGTAAAGTTGTGCTCATTCCATTTTTCCATTTTTCTTTATTGAATGAAAGTTAGGACAAGGGTGGAATGAAGAAAATATAGGACAGGACACAAGAATATCAAATGGGTTATACATATATATGATACTAAGTTCCTTCTGTCCTCTACTGATAGAAACTTATCTTCTGATGTATAAAAGGAAGTGTAAACATTTATAATATACTCCAGCTAACAAAATATATTAATAACAATTGCTTTTAATGAATCACCATCTCAGGGGAAAAGTGATGTTTAACTGGCATAAATTTTAGAGATAGTGTATATGTTAGTAATCTGTCTCATAATCTTTCAGTTCCTTAGAAAAAAAGCAAGACATCTATTTTCAAATCCAATATTTCAATACAGCATTATTGGACAAAGTCTGTACTTCTATAACAGATCTTGTATGTTCTTTACTCTGTATTTGCCTGTGGCATGTAAAGCAGACTTTATCTCCCATTTCATTTTTTTCTAATTGTTTTTAAATCCATTAAAATATCTCACATTGATTTTCTACCAACTTCACTGGAAGTCTGAATGTATCACTTCCTTTATTTGAAAGATAATATTAATTTAGGCACTGATTTATGCTTTGGTCACATAAGCTCCAAAGTACTTTCCCCCACCTCATTTGCTTAAAAAAATGAACTCAAGGAAACTTCAGTCCTATGAGAAAATTTCTATTCCTGCTTTTCTTCTTTGTAATACACTGAAAGGAAGCAGAAGCTACAGATCTCCAGCTGCAGCTTGGAGGATTTCCTCTAAGAGTTCTAATATTCTAATTCCAGAGAAAGAAACATATTTTTTCCTGCTAAGCTGGATGACAAAACTAAAGAATTAAATAAGTACCCAGCTTTCATTCTTCCTGCTTTGTCTTTTTTTTTTTTTTTTTTAGGGAGTGGTGGTGGTGGTTTTTTTTAGGTTAGGGGATTTTGTTTTGATTTTTATTGTTGTTTTTTGTTTGTTTGTTTTGTTTTAATCCACCTATTACTCTGCTTTACAATGAAAAAAAAAAAAAAAAAGAATTCATTAGTCTTCCTCTGAGCTGCTTTAGTAATTCAAGAATCTGTTTATCTCCTGACATCAATTGAGTTGCTTATCAATTAAAACTGTAATGTCTTTACAGCATTTTGAGGGATCAATAGATACATCAATGAATCTGTAGCTTGCCACTGCTTTATTTTGAGACTGTTAACCACTTACAATACCCACATATGCACAAAAAAGTTTAAATTAAACAGAATTTGACTAGGAATGGAAAAATCTCACCTCAAGCATGAAAAAAAAAGAAAAGAAAAGAAAAGAAAAAACTACAGAAAGCTGCAAATAACTGTTGAAGATGACTTCCAAACATGGTGGTTTATTTCTGGATCAGCTGCTGTTTATGTTGTATCTTATTATATCGATAAAATTGATAAACATTCATCTATTCCACTTTTCATCATCTGGAAAGGCAAATGGGAAAAAAAAAAAGTAGCCCAGTAGCCCAAAATGGTAGAATCAGTTTGTAACAAAAACGTAGCAAGGAAGTAGAAACTAGTAATGGGTACATTTTAGAATAAGCATCTTTATAGATTTAAACTGAGTTCATCTTTATATGCTGCCATTTAAGACTTTCTAATTATTTTTTCCTATTAGTTTTCCATAGGTTTTCATTTTCTTCTTTTTTTTTTTTTGTTAGAGAACTCTCGGGTCAAACTCTTTTCTCATCTATATTACTGTAAATCTGGAATAAGTCCTTTGCATTTAATAGAATTAATCTTTATTTATTTCAGTTAGTCTAAGAACAGAATATGACCCTTTTTCTTCACCAACAACCAAACTGTCGTTAATTTTGAAACCATGCTAAGTTATGCCTAGGTAGAAAAAAAGACTCCAAAGTTTGAATAGACTAAGTTTGTTTATTAGGAAAAGACATCTGCTAAAGAGAACAATGTTCTGCCTTCCTACATTGAAAGGCCTGAGATTTTAAATTACCTGCCAAACAGAATCTAGCTCAAGATGCCTCATGAGCAACCTGACCACACGATGGGAGAAAGAGTTGTTTTTATATTGTATCTTCCTAATGGTAATCACCAAGGAAAACTTTGAGCTATGCCCAGAGACAGCTGTGTGGTTTGCTGGTAACAAGATTCAGCCGTCCTCCAAGTTTTCTTTAGTGTCTGCTGCCCAACAGCAGCATGAGCCCTGGCATAATGTCATGGCTATTGCTGTCTGTGGTCCCTAACACAGACCCTCAGCTGTATGAAATATTCTTAATGATCAGAAGGCAGTCAAAATGTAGTATTAAGGGGACAGAAAATCAAATGCAATGATGATTTTTGGAAGAAAAATTGTAGATTTTTTTTTTGATTTTGAACTATTTATACACTGCATTTTATCTTCATTGTTTCTCCTCTCATTTTTCTTTAGTTTCTATGTACCTTGTTATACCTTCCAGTCCTCTTTCCAAGCAGATTGTAAGAGTTGTCAGTATAGAAAAAAAAAATGTTATCAGCATAATTGTGAGATACAATTTTCGTAGCCAGTACAGTGGGGAATAACCATTTTAGAAGAGGATTTTTTTGTTAACTGACTTTATGAAAGAGTTGTTGCCTACTTTCCTGAAAACTGTTCCCTTTGACAGAATCTCATTTTGGTCACCCAAAATCTGAGCCTTCCCAGGTATTAGTTAGTTTGCAAATGTAGTTTTTTTAAATAACTTTTCTTTCCTAGAGGCATCACAGTCAGACAGGAATTGTTTTATCTGCCCTAAAAATTATTTATTTATTTTCTCTGTTGCTTATCTGCTTTTAAAGCAGTCAGCACAGATAATAATGAAAATTAATTAGGAGCTCTTAAGACCTTTATAGCCAAAGGTCATATGAGTTTAAATTAAAAGGCTGCTTCCATATGAACCACCAAAGTAAACTACTCAAATAGAATCAAAACCAACAGTATGGTTGAGGTTGGATCTCCCAAGGCCACCTGGTCCAACCACTCCCTGCTCAAGCAGGTCCATATAGAGCTAGTTGCTCATGACTATGTCAAGACTGCTTCTGAATATCTCGAAGGGCAGAGACTCCTCTACCTCTCTGCGCAAGCTGTTCCATTCCTCAGTCCCTTCCACAGGAAAGTATTTCTTTGTGTTCAGGTGAAGCCTGGTGTTCAGGTAAAGCCTGCTATGAGTTTGTGCCCCTTGCGTCTTTTCCTTGTGAATGTTGTCACTTGAAATAGAAAGTCATTATTTTGGCAGTCATGGATAAACATGTCAGAATTTGGTTCTAAATAATTAAAAGCAGTTTTGTTTCAGTGGGCTCTGATATGCATTTTTCCATGGAGCAGAGTATATTAGCAAATTCCTATGCAGAACTAGAAAGGAAGAGACATGCTTCTCTGTTCCTCTAACAACTACAAGGAGTGGGTTTTACAAAGATAAAAACAATAATCACAGGTCATGTTTAAAGTTTTTTTATTAATAACTTTATATTCTGAAAGTTTATTTTCTTGTTGGTGTTATAGCGGCGTCCGAGCAGATGGCCAGCAATGAAATTCAGAAGAGGATCAGGACATCCTGCATATGCTGAAGTGGAACCAGTTGGAGAAAAAGAAGGCTTCATTGTATCAGAGCAATGCTAAAATTTTTAGGACAGAACACCAGTACTGGCCTACAGGTGTAAGACATTTACTTTGCCTCTCTTTAAAGAAAAGGAGCCCTAAGCTGCTGTAGCCTAATAGAAAGAAGATTTTGGATAAGCTTTGTCCAAGAAGAAAAACTATCTAAGATACCAGATTACCACTGCACAGTAGTCTTCATTAGTGGACTGACACACAACGGTTCATGCAGAACACCTGTCAGTGGACACCTATGGTATCAGAACTATGGCACAAGTGCCACATTATTGGCTTTAGGTTTGGGGGTGCACAGTAATCAAAAATATAATAAAGCTTTGGTGCACAAGGGTATTACCCTGTGGTTCAAGTGTTCTTCTCTGGTATCTCAAAGACTGAGTGACAAATCTGTACACTTTCAGTGCAAACAGCACTGATTAATGTTCGCAGGTGATTGAGAAAAGTATCTCAGTGCAGGTAAAGAAGAAAAATAAAAGTTTTTTTCCAACATTTATACGAGCAGATGTGGAATTACAATCACTTTTCAATTCTAAATCAGCCTACCCACCTAAGTGAGCAAGTCACAATGTATGTGTTTTTCAGGAGTAGAACAATGTTTCTTGTACATTGCTGATTAATATCCTTCTAAACAACTCACAATATACAAACTCCTAAGAAATGAAGGCAATAGAGAATTTTCAGAATGGTGAAATTGTTATTTCATGGATGTTTACAATGAAATTGGGCTCATTTTCTATATCAATGTTCACTAAAACTCAATTTTACCTTTTTTTTTTTTCCTTCTTTTTCAAGGGATATCCTTCATTTCTGAGCAGTAGGCTGAAGCGGTAGGCATTTTATCTCCCAGAGATCTTATGGACCATTTCTTAGGCAATGTGATATGAAAGATGTTAACATTTTAACCAAATGGGTTTCTATTCTTTGCCATTTCATTGTGAGTCTTTCCTGAGAAGCAACACAGACTTTAATGCACCCCTCCCAGAGATTCAGATACAAGTGTTACTGAACCCTGCTGATTCATACAGTGATTTTGTTTAATGCACATAGTAGTTGCATAAATATATATAAAAATATATTTTTTTTTATAGCTAACACAAGGCGGGCTCTTGTGACTGTTAAGACTGCATTTTTGTCATCCAGACAAAGGAAATGGATTGCATTACTGCATATTTCCACTGAGTTGTAAAATAATCCTTAATACTAGAATATTTTTATGTTGTGTGGGGAAGGTGGTTCATGTAGTTGCAGTGCCATAACCTTTCTGCCTATTGGAACCATTCTTTCTTTAATATTGACACTTTCCCTCCCTGTATAGGGAAAGAAAATGCTATAAATTCACAGCATCAAAAACAGTTACTCCTTTCATGGAAGGGGTTAATATACACTGAGACCCAGATCTTCCATGCAGAGTGGAAACCTAAATACTTTGATGTTCTGGGCCTGAGCTATTAAAATACTAAATTCAGGTATTGTATTTACATTTCATTTTATTCATTGACTATCAAGCTTTTACATACTGTACAAACAGAGGCACTTGATTCATTTTAAAGTGAGGTAGACAATATTAGCAGTTTCAGATCTCAAGCAGTTAAAAAAAAGTTGTAGACACCACCTTAACAGTATAATTATTTACATTTCTTTTTGATGCTTGTTTGATCTAAATTTGATTACTTAATGGTGTTTTTTTTAAAAAAAAAAAAAAAGCATCATTTTTACTTTTTATTTTGTCAGTAAATAATACAACACTGTATTTTCTGTATCCTTATATTTTGCATTACACACTTGTTTTCATCTGTTTTAAGTCATTTAGGGTGAGATTTAAACTGTTCAAATCTAGCTGGTATTAATCTGAAAGTACTAACACATTGTCTTGAAGCCTAGTGAAAAGCCTGCCACAAGAATTCTTTTCAATTTGTATAGATCTACTGAATCCTATTTCTGGTAGGGTGGGATTAAATTGAAGGCTGTTAATTCTGATAGCAATAACAAAATGTATGCACATATATATAAACGGTGACACTCCTTTTTATTACATAAAATGATATCACTGCACATCATTTAGACACTTACTTGATGTGCAATGCTCATCATTAGTTTTTGTAGGGGTCTTGGAAGTCAGATAGCGTTGGCTAGGGTTGATTGGCCAAAAACAGCAATTGTAGAGCTTCCATTTGAAGCATGCTGGCATCATGTTTGAAATCATTGTTATTTCAGAGAATATCTTGACAAATTATACTTAAAAAATTACAAAAATCTATACAGTAGTGCAATAAATTCAAGGGATATTTCATACACACAAAGAATGTTTATATTATTATGAGCACAGGTATGCATTTTGGCCAATTCACCCATGTATGTAATTCATATCATGCAATGGAGCTTACAGAATATTTGTAACATTGTTTGACAAATGCAACAACAATTTTCCAACCCAGTATTTTGATTACTTTTGTTCTAAGGCACTGTCGCACAGGTGAAGGATGTTTATTAGTATTTGCAAACTAACTAAAATTTCATGGTCATTATTAATATAAGAGCAATTATATTTTCACTCTTTGTTCACCTACAATAATTTGGTGGCAGATTTCATTGATCTATGGGGAGATATAGTGTACTTCTTTTGATTTTTGCCATGATGATATATTCTATGGTTTATAACATGATGAGTTCCTGGGCTTATTTAATAAGATTGATAGGCATATGTTTATATCTGATAAGAACTAATATCTGAAGAGGAAAACTCCTGCATACTAATGGAATGTATAGTGTCTCATTGGTGTCTGCTTTGATATATTCTGTGGTATGTTCTATTTATCCCAGTAGGCAAAAGTTAATTAAGTAATCGGTTGCTGTTTTGTAATTCCATCTGGTTTTCTAATTTTTTAATAATTAAAACTGCCACATTAAAAATGATACAAATATAAATCTTTAGAAGGTGTGGTAAAATATTGATATTAAATGCATTTTTTATTCTTTTCACTTTATAAAGCACCTGCTTAATTGATCCAAACTGAAAAAGTATAATATAACCCCCACTGTGGTGAAGTGGGGGTTATGAAACTGTGGCTTCACTAGCATTTCCACTGGTCTTTAATTTGAAAGTACTTCAGAATATTTCATTTGTTTAAATGTTTCTTTACAGAGTCATTTATTCTAACAGTTATTTTAACTCAAACTTTGCCTCTAATTTTATGTATCTGTTATATATGAGTCATGATGACATTATCACAAGATCTCTAAAAATTATCGCTTATTTTCCATTTTCATGTTAAATGTTCCATAGTACCTAACATGTTCACTGTTATGCTTCTCATCCTGTTTCACAGAAAAAGGAAAATTTGAACTACAAGGATTCAAAGCACATTGCTAAGTAACTTAAGATGAATCAATAAATTAGATATATGTATCACACACAGAGATTGTTGAAAAATACCTTTACATTTGCAGAACTGTATTCAGACATTAAGAATACCGGAACTGTGCAAGAGTTGGAATTGTAATCTTATTCTCACATACATACATTTAATAATGAGATCTTATTTAATTGCCCGCTATGTTTTTTAGTACACCCTATGATACACTGAACATAGAGAATATGATAAGATAAACAGCTATTCCATTTATCTTTTCCCAAATTTTGTTGCATTCTTTGTTATATACTGTCCAAACTCTGCTCTAAAGACAAACTATTTTTTTATATATTTTTCCTTACCCATTATGGTTACTTGAGTACACATACCTTAGTAACTATGGTTACTTGGTATATATATACCTTAATTAATATGTGTTCTGAGATTTCCATTAAGGAAGATAATTTTCTAGAGAATCCAGTGTGAAATTACTCTTTCTCATTTTCAACATTTTCTGCAGAAAATGACATAGGCACCTTGTCAGTAATGACAACCTTCATTGTACCATTATAATTTAGTTCATTTCCAACAAACAATGTGTATGATGGGGTTCTGGGGAAAAACGTAAGACATCATTGTATTTTGAAAAAATGTCGGAGGCAAATTTAATTTGCAAACTTTACTTTGATCAACAGAGTTGAAGTCATAAAACTCACTGCACAATCAAATAGCTGATATTTAGTTTGCCATCAAAATGTGGACAGCAAAGCAAACTGGTGACAAGCCAGTTTGCCAATGAGCAGGGGAAAGATTTTCTTCACAGCAGATTAATGTGGTTTCCAAAGAAGACATGAGAATATTTCTATACTCTATTAAAGCAATTCTTGGATAAGCAAAAGAAACCGTCAATGACAACATCCATCTTTTTTATTTGCAGAGAATCTCTGCACAAGTCATTGTCGTGAGCTGGCAGAGTAGGTACGTTACTAGAGCATGCAGGGTACCTTATGGTGGTTCATGTTCCAGCTCGAAGACTCTCCGTGAAAATTTTGCTTTGAGCCCGTACATTGGCTGAAGTACTGGCTATATTGTTTTCCAACACCAGGAATAAAGCTTTGTATAAAGACAAGATTTGATACATCCCAGCTGTGTAAAGTCATAGTGCTTAAAACCATAGAATTAGTCATTAGGAGAAGAACTGGAATGGGGCACAAATTTGGTTCCGAGCGGTAATTTTGTTCTCAGGGAACAAATTGCTTCCAGTGAGGAGAAAGAAGAGAAGAATGCACTGTTGTACAGGGTAAGATCATTGTTATTCTTATATATGCTTGCCTTCTTGCAGAGAACTACACTAAACCTGAGGCCTAAAAAATTCCAAACTGAAAGGCTATTGAGCAATAATGTACCATTCACTCTAATTCTCATTTTTTGGACAGACACTTCAGGAATTATTAATTGCTATTACTTTTCTTTCTATATTCAATGGTAAGTTGGTTTGGGGTGGATTTGGGAGGATGTTTTGGGTTATTTTGGAGGAGAAGAATGAAGAGAAAGGGAAAATGCAGAAGGAGAGGGAGAGTTCTCAATATTCAAAGATATTCTAGAGGCAAAGCAAGAATCCTTATGTACAGTTTTGAGATCATCAGTACAGTGTGGCAATGGCACTGAGTGAAAACAGAAGGGCTTCCTCCAGCTCTACCATTTAAAAGTCAGAAACGTCATCAGAGCTACTGTTTAGCTTCTGTCTAAACCTACAGGGGTCCACATTTCACCTGATGAAATGCATACAAAATGCAGCTTGCATGAAAGAGAAAGGGACAAATGAGATAAATTTTATCCACAATAGCTAATGGCTATTATGGCTAGAACATCGATAAAATATTCAAGTCTATGTTCAGATTTATTTTAACAATGATTTACACAGTATCAGGATCCCTGAGCTGGCCTTTAACTAACAGCTTGTTGTCAAATCTTAGGAGGTTTTGTTGACTTTTTAATTTTTTATGATTTTTTTTTTGACATTTTATTTTATTTTACTTTTATTTTTTTTTTTATGAATTAAAAGAGTTGAGGATGCAAGGTAAATTTCTGATAATTCTGGAATAGAATCTCATCCCCTGACACAGTTCTCACCTGACTAGAGAAGGGGCTCCCCTGTGCACAGTTGGTTTCTGCAGGCCCTATGCTAACTGCAGGGTTTCTCTCAGGAAGCGTTCCTCACTTTCCACTGCAATTCTATGTCTGTTACAAAACCTTTTGGCACTTATCATCTTGTCCTTTATTCTCATCTTTTGTTCTTTCTTCATCTTTTCTTTCTCATTCTTTTGCTTTCTACATTCCTCTAAGCCCTGAACTACATGCTGAAATGGCCCTTTTTAGTGGTACTCAATATAAGCCTCAATTTCTGAAATAAGCACCACCTGATTTTATTTCTGCCTGTTGATTCTGGTTAATGCAAATATCTGAATGCAGATTTTTCTGTTATTGCCGCAGGTATTTTTTTTTTAAAGCAGCAAAAGGACTTTAAGAGTAGTTCTCATTATATTATTCTTAATTACACTCATTTAAGTAAACAGATATTTTTGCCCAATTAATTAATATACATGTAGACGCCTGCTTTTTTTTTTCCTCTGGGAAGATAGTTTATAGGGATATTAATTAAGCTCTTGCCAGGAAGTTTACATTATTTCCTTTGGAGCATAACTTTCTTATTTGAAGGACAAACAGGCTGGTTTTTTTACTTGCTAATGTTACTGCAGAATATGTTTGGTTTATTAACTGCTTGGATGGCACGTTTCCTCAGGCACATGGAAGCTGTTTGCAATAAATACCACTTGAGTCTATTGGACTTTATCTGAACTGCTGTTTTTAACATTGGATCATTTTCTGAAGTTTTAATAAGCATCAACATACTTTTTACTTTGGGAGGTAGCCACCGATACTGTAATCTGATTGTCATGTTTAACTGCACATCAGCTATGGTGTTCCTTTACTTAAGCTTTTCTGCTTAAAGCTTTTCAGCCTGCCTTGCCTGTAAGGATATTAGAATCACACTCCCACCCTCTTTTTAGTGACAATAGGAAACTTTCCAAAGGAAGAAAATGGTGTGCCTTTTGTAGATATATGGGTATTTTCACAATGTCCTATTTCCAGAAGGTGTGCCTTTTGTAGATATATGGGTATTTTCACAATGTCCTATTTCCAGAAGAAATCCCATTCCTAGAGAAATGATTCTGGCAATCTTGACTCCAAACTAAGTGCCTCCATATAACATAAACCATGCACAGCTGTGGTTGCACCAGTATCTGGCACATAGGGTGCAATGACTTCCAGTACTCACCTGCCCCTTGTGCAAACAGGCCATGAGTCAAGGAGAAGACAGAATAGGAGACACCTGGAGAGCTACAGGTGTTGACCCTTCCCTGAGAGTAAAGAGGTGGCTGGTTCCCAAATTAGACTTCTTCACTGCAGAAACAAGGGAGACCTCCTGCCATCCCCTCCCTTGTCAGCACTGATGATGAACAAAAGGTCACAGTCTCCTAAGGAGCTGGTAAGACAGGAGATGGGAAGTGTGAGCATGGTCATATATCTGTGACCAATGGTGCTCTGTAGTCATGCATCCCTTCACACTCACCCACTTCTTCCAGCTGCTGCCAATGGTGCATTTGGGGTTTCAAGTGTTTGGCCTACAAATAGTGTATGGCCTACAGCAGCAAACAATGCAAGGCAAAAACAAGAAAACTCTGCTACCATGAAGATGATACAATAGTCATCTTGCACTATTTCACTCTGCATCTCCAGCAATGCCAAAGTGCATCCTGTTGTGAAGAACTGACAGACCTCCCATTCTCTTCTCACCTGAGATAAGTGTAAGCACATCAGTGGAAGATGGCAAGTGCTCAGGGCCTAATTTGGCCTGCAAGCTGCTGCCCTGAGGGAACCAGGCAAGACAGAGTCTGGTGGGAGCTGACAGGGACCATGCTGAGGAGGGAAAAAATAGTTTTCCTTAAGGAAAAGTTGAAGTCTTAGATACTTATATTTAAGCAAATTCCAAACTGTGAAATCTTACCCCATCTGCTGTAGGATTTCTCACCCTGCTCTCCCATCCCCCCTACATACACACAAACACACACTCCCTCCCTCACTCCCCCCCGCCTAGTTGTCCTTCTTACCTAAGTGACAGATAAGGCAACCGCAGTCTGCTGGTCAGCGAGCTAGGGTTTGGTACATGGCATTCTTGGCCACCCAGCTCTGCCATACTGCAGTGACTGGCTCAGGGCTCTGGGTTCCACATCTCTGACTAGGTATGAATCATTTTAAAAAACGCCTACCATCTAAGATTTTAGCTAAGGATGTAAGTTTCCCTTACTGAAGTGACTTTGATATCTAAAGTTGCTTAACATATATTTATGGGTTATCCTACACAGCTGAGACCTTGAAAGCCAGAACAAGGAAGAGCATCCAGTTTATATTTTACACTTGCCAAAGGCAGTGGTCGCAGCAGAGAGCTCAGCAGCCACTTCCACCTCCACTCTGCTAACAGTGGTGTCTGACCCCTCTTAGAGACTAAACCTAGCAATTAGATCATTTGACTATGAGGTGATAGATGCAGCTCTCAGCCTGGGATATATGAGAAGCCTCATTTCCTCAGAGGGCACCCTGACAAATGGCATACACATTAATCTTCCCCACTCCCTTCCTAGAGAAGCTGCCCCTCTGCCCTGGCACAGCACAGATGCAAGATGTTTTGGCCCAAAAAATGCAAGTGTGGGAGTAGGTTAGTGAATGCCCAACTGTTACAGGTGTGTGCCGAGGGACAAAAGGTTTGTACTGAGTCCTGAATGTTGCTGTATGTTTCATCTGAAGAAGCAGGAAGCAATTTCATGTTGTTGCTCTTCAATTAGGGATAATGGATTCACAAAATATGCAAGATACAGATTTCCATACACACGCTGCTATTTTACTAGCAACACCTTAGGCTTAAATCACCCTTGCCTTGGATGTCATTTTTCCTCAGCCCCTTCCTCAGGAATTTAGTCCTCTGATATATAGATTTTCATGGGAATTTCATTCCTGGAGCTGAAGTAAAAATGTTCTGTATTTTTGTAAGTTATTCCCTGACTGGCTAGTGCCTTAGGAGTGAGGACATGTAAACTTTACTGCAAGATGCTGAGATATTAATGATGAGCATCAGTAAGAATACGAAGAACACACACACACAAAGCAAAACCAAACTCTACTTCCTGCTGGACAACAGCAAAACCTGGACAAGGCACTAATGAAACTGGAGGATCCCTTCATTGCAGAAGCTATGAAGTGTTGTGTGTAGGCTAGTCTAGCCACTGTTTATTCTAATGGTTTAGCACAGCCACCTTGTTTGTGCTTTGGGAACTAAATGATATAAGGAGCTTGTAATTGTTTATTCTGTATCTTTCCTCCAGCCACTTCCTGTTGAAATTAGAAAAGTGTCAGTTTTTCTACTTTTAGGATAGTGTATACACAAAACTGAGGTTTGTAGACGTGCTTGTTTTAATAAAAATTGTCAACTGTCCCCATACTGAAGTACTAACAATACTTTGGCATTAAAAGAGGCTCAGCCGTGTGAGTTTTTCCTACTTTCTTCCTGCAATGAGTATTAATAGTTGTACATCATATAGAAAGCTCAACCAAAATACTACAAGTGAATGTCAATTGCTACTTGCAGTAATGGAAAAAGAACAAGCAAAATCACACTCAGACAAACAATGCTCCACTCCACATCTACTGACATTCAAATATTTTCATGCAAATTGCCATAGAATTATGCTGTGTTAAATAGGTAGCAATACATTTGGTCTAAATAAAGAAGATGTCTTTCATTTTCCATGAAGTTACAATCATAATCAGCAACCTTAAATAAGGCAAACCTTTTTCATTTAATTTAATAACAAGAATGCCTGACCTGATTGATAGCAGTAGTGTTTCTTTCTTTGCTGATTACATGTGCAATGCCAGCCTGTTGTGTTTTGTATTATCATAATAATATGAATATATTATTGATATATATTTATTGATAAATCATTATATCAATAATATATATGATATAATATATATATAATTTATATAATGCATATAATACATATTTTGATACATATTGATATATGAATAATATAATCATAATAATGATTTCAAGTGTTTTAAAATTAATCTTCAATATTTAAATAATTTAATCTTATATTTAACATCAGCACTAAAAGCGTTGTAAATATTTCTACTTTGAAAAGGACAAAAGCATGTATTTAGCAGTTGCATGTAAATATTGAGAAAAAAAAAAAAAAAAAGGTAAAGATTCAAAATATGGATTTCCTTTGACATAATTAACTCAAAAAAAAAAAAAAAAAGGGAGGGATGTTTAAGTACACAGAAGCATCACAGAAGCATGTATCTTGTTGAACCATGCCATTGATCTCAGTATCTAAATGAAGAGCCTCTTGGATAACTAGCTCCAAAAGTGGTTATGTCTATGACAATGTTTAGTTCCCTCATACTGATATTCGGTTAGAATATTGGGTATCCATTAAGAATTATCTGTTATTGAACATAAAAATAGGGTGCTTCAGCTGGCTGACACCTCCAGGGAAGACATATGACTTATGGACATATGGCTTACACTCAAGAGAGAAAGGGAATGGTATGTTGTGCCACCATATTGAAATTAGTGAATTACACAAATCAGCTTGGACATTGCCTTCTTCCTTTAGATTAGACATCACCTGTTGGAGCAAGGGTAGCCTCCCCTCTGCAACCAGACCTGTTGCAGCCCACCACCCACCACTCCCCCCTAAATAAAAATAAAACCCAAAATTCAGCTAATTCATTACAACATTTGAAAGGAAAGATTTATGAAAAAATGTAGCTGAAAACCTGGGGGATGGTGTGCTGGTACATTAGAAATGAGAATTATGGGGCAACATTAGCATGGCATTCTTGAAAATAAAAGATAGATTAAACATCTGTGTCAGAGAGGCATTACAGTCTAAATGGAACTAATGCGATGAAATACTGCTCATAAACATAAGTGCTGCTTTAGCTATTGCTTTTTTTTTTTTTTTTTTTTTTTCCTTTTAAGGGGTTATGTAATGCAATACTCAACTTTACTCAGGATGATAATTTGTGTCATGCTTATATACACGACTTTGGCAGAGACAAACACAACCAATTCCTTACAGAAAAACATTGCTGGCAACCAATGCAAATCCCTGCATTGAAACACATGTGATTGCATTAAAAGGAAAAATAGAAATCCAACTCACACAGGGAATTTTCTGATTTGATGCCTGCCCACACAGACATCAAAAGAGGGAGCAGGTTGCTGTGGAAATAAACACAACCTCACAACAACAGCCAGTTGGAGAAATGTTCTGTAGTAGACCAGCTCAGAAAGCAGCTGACAGCTGGTAATCTGTGTGTGCAAAAGCAACAGGGTGGAATTCAGGAGAAAGGGACATGTACCACCAACTCATTCGGCTCAAGTATACACACACACCCCTGAGGCCATCAACCACCTCTGGTCTTGCCACAACAGAGTCAGAAACCCTGAAGAAATAAAATGTATTCTTCCCACAGACCATCATTTCTGTTGGTGGTTGTAGTGGGTTTACTTGGCAAGGCTTTGGTAGCAGGGGGTCATAGGGGTGGTTTCTCTGAGAAGAATCTAGAAGCTGCCCTATGTTAGATAACCCTGCTGCTGGCCAGAGCCAAGCCAATAAGCAATATTTGCTCCTTTGTGAGAGCATATTTAAGAAATAGGGGGAAAAAAATGCTGCCACACAGCAGCTGGGAGAGAGAGAGGAGTGAGAAACAGCCTTGCAGGCACCAAGGTCAGTGAAGAAAGAGAGGGAGAGGTGCTCCAGGCACCAGAGCAGAAGTCCCCTAAGGCCTGTAATAAGGACCATGGTGAAGCAGGCCTGCAGCCCATGGAGTACCACAGTGGAGTAGGGTTCCACACTGCAGCCCATGGAGGAGACCATGGTGGAGCAGGTGGCCCTGCACTGATGGAGGTTGTGGCCTGTGGAGGACCCTTGCCAGTGGTAGAGACTAAATGCTATAGATTGACCACAGTCCCCACTCCCTGTTTCCCTGCACCGTTTGGGGGGAGGAGGTGGAAGAGGATGGACAGGGGGAAGGTGTTTTTGGTTTCTTTCCACTTCTCTAGCTTGTTAGTAATAGGCAATAAATCTTACTATCACAGTGGTGGTGGTGGTGGTTTCGCTGGTGGAAATGAAGCACTTCCCACTTCATCATCGGTCTCAAAAACCCAATGATTACTGGCTATGCAAACTTCAGCTCCTGTTGCTAATAGTCATAACTGACCTCGGCAAGACTTGGATCATTGAAGCATGTTTCCAGCATCGTTATTGGCAGAGCAGTGGAAAAATAGAACAGTGGGAAGCAGAGCAGCTGTGCATAAAGAAAACACTTTTTTTTTTTTTCCTATAGAAAGAAGTGGAGGTCAATTTACTGCCTACTTACAATTTCTTTCTTCTGCCTGCTTCTTCAGTGCTAATTAGCACAGAAAATTTCAGTTATTTGATAAAAATTCCCCAAGTGAAAACACAATTACCCTTACTCTTCTCCTTAGGGTTCAGTGGATGAACAATACAAGTGAAGACAAAGTTACTATTCCTGTACAAGTACTTCAAAAGCTCCAAAACCAAATTAAAATGCATATATAAAAATGCCAAATCATTTTTTTTTAAATAGTAATGGGAACCCCACAACTCTTCCGAAGGAGAGGTCAATCTTTGTTTGATAAATCCACGTATTACACAAATGATCCGCTAGAAAGTATATCAAGTCTATAAAGCTTCAGTCTATTACTATGACAGATGACTTTCCTCAGGTACTCAGATAGCTCATGTCTATCTATCTGAATTGAAACATGGGCAAAGGAAGCTCCTATCTGCTTATTTATTACCATGGACCAACTGTGACAAAGTTGTTTATAGGTATACGTTTTCTACAACAAAGCCTAGCTTTCCAGTTCTCAAGTTCATCTTCCCTTGTCCACTTTTATATGTACAACACTACTAAAAGCAAAGTACAACCCAATTTCTGCAGTGTTAACAAGAGCTCACAGTCTTAAGGAGCATTTTCTTTCTTGAAGGAGGTGAAATCAGAGTGGGAGTATAGGCAAGTAAAAGTACACAAGGCAAATGTGAGTAGAAATACCAGGAGAAAACAGCGTCTGATTCAATATCACACTCAAAAATCCAAGTGTTAGGTAATTTGAACAGCAACAAGAAATCTGAACTTTTTGTATCGCCATTCTTGCAGACGTGTCAGAAGGTAATGAGATTGTTGTACAGGACAACAACCCAGGAATCCTGAAGTACTGGCTACAAGTAGAGCCAGACTCTCAAGACTCATTGGCAAAGCATTTTATTCTTAATAACTTAAGAAACCTGCTTCCAGACTTCAAAATTCAAGGTTTAGTTTCTTATCTTGATAGGAAGAAAAAAAAAAAAAAAAAAGAAAAGCTAGTCTTTCAATATTTTCCTAGTACTAATCATTTATTGATCAGCAAAAGCCCCTGTCCTCAAATGAAATTCAGAATTCAATGTTGCCAGTTTAATCTTGTCCCAAATGCTGATTGGGTCCAAGGTAGACTAATTAATACTTGAATGAGGATCAGTCTTGCAGCCCTGGGTATTGCAAAAGCTGTTTCCAAACAGTGGTAAAAAATCAGACAACAAAAGCTAAATGGAAGGATATACTTCTAGTTCTCCAGGACTGCTGCACTGATGACAAATGAGGATTAAAAAAAGCAATTCTCTTTCTCATTACAATGGACCTGAAAGTGAGATAATGCAACTGGCACATGTATTAATAAGAAATAGGGCAAAGGGAATGCAGGATCCATTTATGGACTTACAGATAGCTAAAGAAATTGATAAATTAGTTAGTTTACAATAAAATTGAATCTCTAGCTTTAGTTAAATGTAACACAAGTGAAGAAATTTATCTGGGAGGAATTCGGTGGAAGCTCTTGAACACAGTAAAATGAACATCTACGTCTACTAATTTAAAGTACATTAATAAAAATGTAAAAATCATGCCTATTTTGTTAAATATTTTAACCAAATCCTTTCACCTTTTGACAGCTAACTCACTGGATTATTTTATTCTCTGTATACAAATGAAGCAGTGTTGTATTCTTTTGTGCATATAATTTCATTCTTGTTTTTTTCCCTTTCTATACTTAGGTTGCCAAAAGTGTTATGCGTCAGTCTCTTTAAAGATAAATAAATAAACCATCTGTATGAAACAAATACACAATATATAGAAAAACATTTCTTTGTCTTTACTAGTGCTGGCTAATTGTGGATGGAAAGCACCAAAGCACCTTCAAATAAGACTTTGTCTAGTCTTTTGCCCAGACTGGTATTATTTGGCATTCTGATGGAAACCTTGGAAGTATGTCTTAAACTATTTCCCAAAAAAAAGTGCAGCAGCATACCAGGCAAAATTCATAGTCGTAATAGGCTCACACCATGGATGAATATGTCCATTGGTTATGTTGCCAATTTCAAATGAGATGTGCTGATTCACACAGCTGAGGCTCTGAATGAGTAACTCGACAAGAAAAAAAAGTCAATAAAATTCTCTTTAGAAATTATCATCCTGAACTAATGTGAGTCATAACATAAAGTGCCTGGTAAAAGTGTCATTGTGAGTATCCATATCTTTTGTCCCTGGTAATTCTGGACTTTTTTTTTTTTTTTAATTGGAAATGAATCTAATTGTATCTTTTATTGGTCTAGAAAAATCATTGCTGGTCTTTGAAGGTCAATATGACTGTTTTCTTCCCTACACACCAGCTCCAGTAATGCAGGTCATGTAAGGCTAAACGGTGATGTCAGTGGTCTGGGCAGGCTGATTGTTTTCTGCCTTGAGTAATACCTGTGCATTTTGATTGCCCTCAGTGGATTTGCTCACATTTAACACTCGTCCAGGATCTGGACTGCAGGAAACAATCTGCTGATGAGGTGTGAGCAGGGGTACAATCCAGCTCCCTCAATTTTACTGCTTTGGCAAATTGCACTGCCTGGAGCAAATGGATTATTACAAAACCATCCTACTTAACTACATATATTAATACATAGACGAGCTAAACAGGGAAACAAATCTATTGAGTAAAAAGGGGTCATCTTTACACAAGACCTTACCATGACCCAGCCTTACTTAAAACAATAAAAGTGATAGATAATATATTATATTAATAAGATTTTCAGACAACTGGAAATAACTGGAATGTCCTGATGATCTGATTTATAAAATTCACCATCTATAAAGTCCAATAAATGTGTGGACCTACAACTTGTACTTTTTTATCTATTCACTTTTACTATAAGCAGATATTTCAGGCTGAGCATTTCATGATGATTATATATTGCAATTCTCAGGTGGCTGAAGTAGTGGAGCCTTTAGTGTCAAGTTGTTTAAAACTGCCAGATTTGCTCTAATGAGCTTCTAATAAAAAGATAAAAAGATAAAAAGTCTATTCCTTAGTTGAATGATACAAGGCCCAGAAGATATGAGTTCAGTACCCTAGGTTCCCACACATACCACCTAATAGGTGGTATATACTGAACATATGTTCAGTATGAAGATATGTTCATATCTTCATACTGAACCTAGCAGCTACCCAAAGCTGCTTTTCACAGCTTTGTAGCTGCAAAAGGTAGCACTACCAGGTAGCACTGGTAGGTAAAAAATTATGTGTACAAATAAAAAATAAAATAATTTAAAACAAAAATCTTATCTATTCCTCTTCTTCTGATACTAAGGAGCATTAGTCTTTCACAAATTGAACGCAAATGTACCGTCGATTTGTCCTTATACACACCTTACAGCTCTACTGCCATGCATTTTTCTAGCTGCAGACATTAATGGACACAAACACTTTCAGTCATTTTTGTTGCCAGTAGCTGTGATTAAACTGGGGATGTAGCAAGCCTTTTTGTGATTGCTATAGATTGTTCATTCCAGGAAATTTGGCTTTTCTCTCAAGGATATTTCATGATTGCTGTGACTGAGCACAGGCTATTGCAGACATTGATGATTTTTAGTTATTCTTCCTACCACAGACCATCATTTATTCCAGCTTCCCCATTCAAAATCAAAATGTTATCTGATACAGAAAAGATAACACTCATAATTGCCCTAATAGAAATGCACCTTCCTCTTTTTGTTTAATGGAACAATTTTCAAAATCTTCAGAGTGAAAATAAAAACAAATTCAGGGCTTATGTTTTTAACCCAGGTGCACATCCAGTGAAAGCAACAGATAAGTATGCAAGTATTATGTCAGTATCTTCAAATCATCTCATCAAGTCAAACCACAGGAGACCACTAAACTGTCTGGTATGCCTCCTGTATCTCTGAGGCCAATGTCCAACAAGCTCTTACTCTTCAAGTGAGCCTAACTGCATGGCCCATCCAAAAGCTATAATGCTTACCACTGAACCATATTTTATTTTAAGTACCTCAAGTTAACATGAAATGTTCCTCTTGATAAGAGGAGCATACAGTGCACTTTGAAAGCTGGTTACACCTCAGGAGGGTGGTGATTGAGACTACCAAGGCAACTCCCTCTGAAAAGGTATGTTCCTCACATGAGGAATATTGTCATTTAGAGAAACTCCTGGCTTCCCCACAATGGAGAAATTGTGCCTCAGTACTCCCATGTATATCATAAATATACAGGTTTCCAACCATAGCTGGAAAGAAGAACTCTTGTGATCTTCAGACAATACTGTAGTCTATACTGAATGTCAGAGAGGCTGCAACATCAGAAACATCCACCTATGTTTCACCTCATGTTATATTCAGACATGAGGGCAGATGAGACTCAGGGCCAGATCACCGCAGCACTCCTCATCCCAGGCATGTGCAAGTTCTGTGCTTCACCTGCAAAAAGCCTAGCACACAGCACCTTGCTCAGGGAAGCAGTGGGAAGCAGTATGGAAAAACTTTATTATTTTACTAATTATATATAATTAACTACCAAATGTATAGTTATTCCTAATTATACATTCACAATAAAGTCAATATCAAATGTCAAGAATGTCAAATATTGTTGACATTCATAATGTCAACAATACTAGACCCATACAAAATGTTAATGGTCATCAAATTTGTAACACATTTTTATAGCTAATGTCCAGAGTGTGGGTCCCTTCCTTTTGCACTCCATATTGTCTATGTTCTTTTCAAAAAGACTCCCCGTTTTCTGGAAAATCTATTCATAATGCCCATGTTACTGCTCAGTCTGGGCAAGGTAGTTTTATAGTTCTGACTGGTATAGAGATAATTTTCTTTGTAGAGGTTTGCATGATGCTGTGTTTTGTATTTTTGATTAAAATAATTCTGATATCACACCAATGTTCTAGTTGTTGCAGAGCAGTGATGACCCAGAGCAAAGGACTTTTCAGCTCCTCACACTGCCCTGCCAGCAGGGGGTGCACCAGGAGCTGGGAGGGGACCCAGCCAGGATAGCTGCTCCAGACTGACAAAAATTGTCTCACACCACAAGGGCTCTGCTTTCCTGGAAGTGGATGATACCTGCCTGGAACTAGCAAATGGATTCCTAGTTTTGCTTTGCTTGCACATGCAGCTTCTGGTTTACCTAGAAAACAAGGCTTTATCTCAACCCGTGAGTTCTCGCACATTTACCTCTCTGATTCTTTTCCCCATCCCACCTGAGGAGAGTGGGTGAGTGGCTATGTGATGTTGAGCTGCCTGCTGGGTTTAAACCACAACAGGTAGCCCTAAGCAAAGTTTTTCATTGTTACTTTCCTGTTATTGTTATCAGTTTGGGGGTAAATATCCTCTTAGAGGAAAGAGTTCATGATATTCTATTCACATGTAAGGTCTAATAAAATGTATTATCTATTAATAACAAGCTAGAGAAGTGAGAAACTAAAACCAAACTAAAAACACCTTCACCCCATCCACTCTCTTCTACCTCCACCCCCTGAGTGGTACAGGGGAATGAGGAATAGGGGCTGTGGTCAGTCCCTGACACTTTGCTTCTACTTCTTCTTCACGGTCCCTCTCTGCCCCTGCTCCACATGGGGTCCCTCCCACGGGATATCATCCTTCCCAAACTGAGCCCGCGGGGGCTGCCCACAGGCAGCAGCTCTTCAATAACTGCTCTCACATGGTTCTGTACCACAGGGTCCATCCCCCAGGAGCAAACTGCTCCAGCACGGGGCCCCCACAGGCGGCAGCTCTCCCCAGACCTCCTGCTCCTGCATGAGCTCCTCTCCATGGGCTGCAGCTCCGGCCCAGGGCCTGCTCCTGCAGGGGCTCTCCATGGGTCGCAGCCTCCTCCAGGCCACATCCACCTGCTCCACGTGGGGCTCCTCCACAGTCTGCATAGTGGAGATCTGCTCCATGTGGGACCCATGGGCTGCAGGGGGACAGCCTGCTCAACCAGCGGCCTCTCCATAGGCTGCAGGGGAACTGCTGCTCCAGCTCCTGGAGCACCTCCTGCCCTCCTTCTGCACTGACCTTGGCATTTGCAGGGCTGGTTCTCACTCTTTACTCTCCTAGTTGCTGTTGTGCAGCAGGTTTATTTTTCCTTTCCTTCATTTTGCTTTCCCAGAGGCCCTACCAACGCTGTTCACTGGCTCAGCTCTGGCTAGCGGTGCATCTCTTTTGGAGTCATCTGGAGCTGGCTCTGATGTGACATGGGGCAGCTGCTGGGCTCTGCTCACAGAGGTCACCCCTGCAGCCCCCCACTACCAATACCTTGCCTCATAAACCCCATACAAAGTGTTAGAACAGAGCCCCTGAAAATATAAGCCAAGTTAGCTTGATGTCAAGCTTCTCTGGGGGACAAGAAAGGATGCTAGACACAGGGGTCACCAGTAGTTGTTCCAAGTAACATCAGAAGTCAGTGTTAAAGACTAAGAGAACAGTGATGCAATAGTCCTTTCTTCTTTAATTGTCCTATACAATTTATGCAGTTGAGTACCAAGTGAAGATTTCATTTTATTCCAGTTAATTATGTGTGTATAAAAGAACAATGGTTGGTTTGTTATCTTGCATAGTTTTTAGTATGACTTCTTTATTTTTTCTGCTTACCTTTATGCTGTTTTCAGAATTCTAAATAAACATCAGGACAATGTGAAATAGTGTATGACTCCTAACCTTCACTTTCAGAAGATGATGGAGATTTCATGTCATAGCTGCTATAAAATGATGATTCATTGAAATTCAATCATATGTATGTTGTAACACTGATTTTTTTATAGCTTCCTGCAGGCTTCTGCCAGAAGATTTATAGCGTGTGCTATATTATTTTCCAGTCCTTCAATGTTTTAATGTTGAAAAGTTTCTGACCTTTAAAGAGCCAAATTTGAGGGGTTTATTAACACTTTGTCATTCTAGCTCATCATTGTTCCCATACTCATCACTCTTCCCCATCTGCAAGTACCTGAATGAGTGTGAAAATGGTAACCAAGTTCATTTTATTTCCAAATTTCCTTCACATACATATTTAAAACTCTTTCAGAATGTTGGGGGATTTTCTCTGCACTATGGTGTTCTGTTCTTCTCCCTTGTGTGCTCCACTCACTCATAGATCCTGAGGTATATTAGGTTTCCAGAGAAGTTCAGTAAATGCAGTCACTCACTTCTTGTACAGAAAGCAAAACCAGAGTGTGTGAGTAATGATTTGAAATGTGTACACACATGGCATGGAACCTTGTTTATAGCGTCTCCAGATTATGCAGTATTTTTACATTCCAATTTCAATGTGATTTGCCAAGAGGGCAGGTATAACTTTGTATAAAAGTCTGTTACAGCTTAATGCTTGATGATTTAGGATGAAATTAAGAACTGTGTACATCTCAGAAGAAAAAAAAAATAAAATAAAATGAAAAAAAGAAAAAAAAAAAGGCAGAATATAAATCAGTATAACTTTCAAGCTAACAGTCCCTCACCTTTAGTAACTTTCAAGCTAACAGTCCCTCACCTTTGGTAGCCCCTGGGCAACAATACTGAGTAACAGATATAGACAACAACATATCATGTTCTCTCTGTCAAAAAGGTCTGTAATAAGGGCAACTTCCTATGGCTGAGTCATGGTGGTGAACCTCATTGAGCAATACGTTACATATTACCCATGAGTCACTGATTAAGGCCACTGCTATAGACACAAATTAAATCTTTCCAATTTTAATCACACTTGTGGCAATTTAAAAACTTCTATTGGATGAACTCTCTTTTTGTACTCTCTTACAAACTAGGAAGAACTTGAGTACAGCTTGAAGCAAATGATTGCAAGAAATAGTAAAACCTCAATTGGTTCCTATTAGTTTGTGTATCAGTGAACTAAGTTGTACCAAGTACTCAGTTTTAATACAGTTTGTAGCAACAAACTTTGTTTTAAAAAGCAATGGAAACCTTTCCATAGCGGTTTATCACCTACAGCCACTCAGAGCTCACATTTTCTACAGAACTATTTATATAAAGAACTTCAAGCCTGTATTAAAAAAGCAAGGTGAATCTTATTCAAAACCAAAGATTTTG